>NW_020884880.1:13983836-14092694 GCF_003945725.1 Corapipo altera
GAAAAGAAAAAAAAGGAAAAGAAAAAAAGGAAAAGAAAAAAAGGAAATGGGAAAAAAAAAGGAAAAGGAAAAAAAAGGAAAAGGAAAAAAAACCTGGAAGGACAAGGGAAAAAGAAAACCAATACTTATATTAAACTTGCTTTCTCAGCTCCAAGACCAGCCAGTAATGAAAATCAGTTTTCATTCCTCCAGTATGCAGAAGCAGAGATACTATAGGAAGCTAATATTGAAGCCTTTTAGATAATGTTAAACATCCTATAAATTACAGATTAAGGAACACAGAAAAATGAGTATGACAGTATATTGTCTGCAATTTCATCATAGCATTAGAGAAAGATGAGCCATGAGTACATTCTTCTGTAGACACAGCATTTACACAAGAACATGAACAAAAACTACACTCTCCCTCTAAAGGGCAAAACATTATGATTAAAATTTTCATCACACTGGTGTTGTTGGTTTCTTTGTTTTGGGTTTTTTCAGTTTTCAACATCTCAGTGACAGAAGTAATACAAGTAACTAACGAGACAGAATGAACTGGAAATCTTCCAATAAAACACTGGACAGAAGGGAGTTGTTTGTCTAGAAATACACTAATCACTAAGTTGAAATATATTTTCCTGAAACATTCAGGGTCTAAATTTCAGATAAATTTCAGACATGCTTCTCCAAAAAAATCCAACCTCTATTAACAAAAACCATTGAGCATCCTGAAACCACCAAGATGCAAACAAGAAAGCAGCTTAAACACAAGCAACATTTCCAATCCAACACTTCTGTTTCCAAGCTGTGAGTTTCTAGTCATGCAAATATTTCAGTTCAGCTGCTCTTAAGCTGACAACTTGAAAAGACTCAAAGCCCAACTCCCAGTTCTGCAGCAGGGAGTACAAACTGGAAGCTTACATATGCAGGAAGTTGGTGGAGTTGCCCCTACTCTCTGCAGTGCTGGGATGCTCAGGGCTTGTCATCTTCTGGGTCACCTCCAGAGTTTGGTATTTCAACAATCTCAAGCCCCAGGGTATCTACCGACCACAAATATTCCACATGCTGAGGGTGCTTTGACAGAAGCCCTGACCTTTCTTTTCCTTCTAGTTTCACAGCTCACATTTTTTTGATGCTTCTAAACAATTTTTTTTAATTGAACTTCTCTGTGTGAAAGTTTTAGGGTTAGTATTTAAAAACCTGGTTTTCAGAACTTGTCACAAAACCAGAAATGCTGCATTCAGCAACCTCTCATTCTTATTTTGTTCCATCTGAAGTCTTACACTTTGTTAGTGAATTTTAATAAATGAAATCTGACTAAACTGAAAGAGAATTCTGTATTTTAAATGCTACTAAAGTACTATATAGACAAACTACTTTTTATTAAGAAACAGTAATCATTTGATGATCAAATTTCATTGACAAATACAAACTAATGCACATGAAGGATTACACTAAATAACACTGAGAAAGCTTTCAGCTTCAGCAAGAAACCTTAGAAGCAGACATCTTATATATAAAGCACTGAGATATCACACTAATATAAATTCTGACCCTAGTATTCTTCCCTTCGTTTCATAAATTTAAACAACGTTAAAAGAAAAATTTCAGTAGAGAAGGGGTTTTGTACATAAAAGTCACTGTTACACAACATGTAAAATCTAACACTCTTGGTACTGTTTAATCCCAAATATCACAGTGTTGTGGCAGTATTTGACAACTCAGAAAAGCAAGTGTTGTGCCATCTTCATTTTCCAATTCAAAAATCTGCAAGGCAAATAGGACTATTACAACCCTAAATCAGCTGTAATGGTAAGTAAGGAAACAGATTAAGTTGCATTAGGCGGGTTTTACATAGTTGAAAGACAACTTTCAGCTTTTTCAAACTTGTTGTTTCCAGTAGAAACAACAAAGAACTTTATATTCCCAACAAGAAACTCCCAAGTTTAATTCCAGATATTGGTCAATGCTGTCAACAAACCAAAAAGCAATAAAAGGGCTCAGTCCTTGAGGACTGAGTTTTCAGAATGATAGCTCTGTGTCACAAAAAGTCAAACATCATATTTATATTTTCCTTTGGATTGCATTACATGAAAAATATATAATCCTTCCTCTAAGTTTCCCAAACATTTCCTCTACGCAGGAGTTTGTATAAGGATTACAATATGAGAAATTCATAGGAGAAGGCCTTATGACCCCATTAAACCCAAATCTGGAATAAGGTGACATGGATAGTGGTACTTAATAAACTCTCCTAACCTAGAACCGGTAAAGCCACCTTTGTTTCATTTTACCTGAACTGGAAGTTTTAATTGCTTCAGTGGTTATTCCATGGATCAAAACTTGTACAGTGGACAAATCTGTGCTAATTTAAAGACACAGGTTTCAAACCTACCTCTTTTCAAAGAAGTAAGTGTCCTCTGAGACACAACTATTTATTCCTGGTTTGTTTGGTTTTGGTTTTGTTTTTTTTTATTCCTGGTTTGCTATCTCAGCAATTGACTTAGAGTAACTACTTAAAAGTACAGAGAAATTTTTAAGCAGCTAGATGCTTTAAAGGCTGATTTCTTATCCCACGCATATCCAGCAAGATTGCAGTAACCAGTCCATGGCTTCCCCAAGAGCAAAATTCATTTTCCCCTTCAAATAGTTCAACATCTATTGATCCAAAATCTTTCAATTAAAATACTTTTTGGAAAACCTCTTCATAAAAACTCCTCTTTAGCCTACCTGCTCTTCAAAACAAAATTCTGCAATAACACTTTAAAATACTCTCATTATTTCATGACTGCACTTACAAAGTACCATTTAGTAGGTGTTCTGTGCTGTATGACTTGTCAGCTGTCTGCTTCCAGTGCCATCTGTTCCTGGCAGAAATCAACCCTAAATACACAATCATAAATCTTCAACGAGTTTCAATTCCAACATACCCTGTAGTAGTTTTAATAAACACTCCTTTTAAGTGAAACGATTTTTAAATATAACACTTAGTGCATTTTTCAGTTAAGTTAAAAAACATGACTTTTCAAGCAGCAGGATGGGTAACTCCCGGGTTCACAGATAATGTTTAAGAATATGATTACAAAGTATTTCTAATTCTCTGATAGAGTCCAGTACCACAGAGGTCTCTCCCTGTGTGAAGCCCCAGTGCTACACTTGGGAGCCACCAGAACACTGAACCATAGTTGCAGATTTTGCTACAGTTTTTAGAATTATCATCTGGTAGAATAACTGTATACTCTAACTGAATTTCTTTGTTCCTCCACACAAAAAAGAACACATTTAAATATTTGGCCTTTACATTTCAACCTTAAACTTCTCAAAAGTTTACTTTAGGTACTTAATTCTCTAAACCAGGTCACTAACTCTTTGGAAGTATGTTCAATTACAGTAGTGTCTTAAAAACACATAACCAGAATCTGAAAATTAATGAACTTAAATAAGAAGAAAAAGATTAAGTACTAGGTTTTCAAAACTTGTAATTCTGTGACAAAATAATTTTGTATCCCTACGCTACCTTGAGTGTAATTCATCTGCTATTTCTTTGGATTTTCCCCCAATACTTCTTAAGTCAATTCACAGAACTTTTTATTGTCAAAATTTAACACATTTCTAACTAATTTTATTTAACATATTTTTTGGAAGCAGACCTCTATTTTCCTACCATATTTCAAATTTAAGATGTATACCCAATATAGAGAGCAAACTAACAAATTACACTAATGGTCTTCTGCATGCTTAAAAAGGGGAAGAAAGCATGCCAGTAAAAACAGCAATAACAGGTACTACATAGCTAACCACAATGTATCCTTCAAAGCCAAATAATAGATACATCATAGTTGAAAGGATTAGATTTGTCATGCTGACTTCATTAATTTCTTGAACTAATGCTCATGTGACTATTTGTATGAACACTTGTACTGCATTTGAAAGAAACTTTTTTTGAAAGCCCAGTATTAAACTTTCACTAGTAAGACTTTATCATTACACATTACATTTCAAGGCATATCTTCTTCAGGCCATCTCTTGGGGCAGAGCAAATCTAGACCTCCAAGCAATCACAAAAAAAATGGGGAGGAACCTTTGCCCTCTTGCTCATTAAGACAGCAGTGACCAACGACTCAATAGGCCTTTCTTGTAAAGAACAAGAAAAACAAAGTGGTTTCAGCAACAGGGGTCACGTCAGCTGTAATCTGCCAAACCCCAGTGTTGTTTCTAGTTAAGATCTATTTAATAGTGTATGTTCTTTGACTTGATTCTACATAATAATAACAACAACAATAATAAAAAAAAATCACACCGTGGACTAAGCCACTAAATTTTGTGAGTGCCACTTGTGGCACTGTGAGCTTGCGGAGACCTTAAAAAAAGTGGATGGCAGAGGTAGGTATACAAAAGAATATAAAATGTAAGTCAGAAGATAACTACAAAGCACCTAGAAAAAGGTCATGAAAGTACTGCTTTGGGAAAGACCAAAAGTTTACCTGAACGTAAATCATTCTAAGCACACGTTTCTCAAGAGCACAAACTCACAACTTTCTAAATTGCCACAAGGAACAAAAATAAAATCTCATAACAAGATCATTTTTAGTGGATCTACAATGACACATAAAGCAACCAGCAAGCACTGTACTTCTAGCATGTTAGAAGAAAATACTATTAGTTGTATAATTGCAAAGGAGACACTAACTCTCCTCTCCAAAATCTGATTTTCCAAATATCAAAAATCAAACACTCAGCAACTACAAATGGACAGATTTTGCATATGGGCATATTTCAGAAACTGGATAGAAGTTTAACTTGTCTGGGTGAATGGGTAGAAGAGGGAAACTCATGCTGAGTGGCATTAAAAAATACAGAAATGAAAAAATCTGATCTATTCTGATTTAATTACTTATGGCGGTGATAAAAGGCTACGAAATTTGGCTGTAAAAACTATTGAGCCATATTCACATTTCCACCATGAGAACTGAACAAATAAAAACAACAGAATGGACCTTGGTCAGTAAACCTCTTTCCCTGGGACAATAGGGTATCTGCCATGGTGAAAGTCTTAGGGGAAAAAAATAAGTATCATAGACACATGCCAAACTGGAGTTTTAGAGTCTATAACAACAGTGACCAATCATAAGGTATTTCATAACCAAACAACTGTTCTTTCCTTTTCTGACTACTGGAACATCCCAGGAAACTGTATTTCTTCTCTAACAAAACTGGGGGAGTATTTGAGGTTTTACAGAAAAAAGGTGGGTCAAATATTTGAGTTTTACCTTTATCTAGAGGAGAGCAGAACAACACTGTCTGTACAGCATTCCACATTACATGCCCACAAATGAGAATCCTCACCAAGGAGGAGGCAAGAAAGAATGGCCATTGCATGGCTTTGCTGTGTGGACGTCCTTTGCAATTCCTCTTATATGCTGATGCCTTCAGGCACTTTTAAAATGGAATTTCTGTGACTGAATTTAAAGCTCAAGTTCACAGAACAGCACTAAAATCCATGGAAAATAATTTACTTCCCATTCAGCCAATGATTATTTGTTTCTATTCAAATAATAACACTAAAACTGATACAAACCTCTATTGTTACTGAACCACTACATACAATTCGTACACAATGTAAAAACTTATAAATAAAAGGCATATTAGAAGTTTGGTTCATTTCTAAAATGCCTAAACACTAAAAGCAATCTGGTGGGAATCATTTAAAATTAAGCTTTTGCAGAAAAAATACCATTCATATATATATGATAGTGACATATTATATTGGAATATTAACCTACATTCAACCACTTACTAAAAATTCCTTTTTAGAAACAGGATCTTTCTAGTATTTATAACTAACACTTGAAAACACCTTTTATAAAAATTGCATAAAGAATATCAAAAGTCCAAGTTAGACGAGCAAACATCAGACATCAAACTGCCCTTGTCCGAAAGACAATCTAGTCTTTAATATTGGCATTCAGCAGAACAACTTGAGAGGAAGAGGACAGGAGAAAGTTTGCTGTTCTGACTCTTACTGAATCCCAAACTTTCATGTCCATAGCAACTCAGGGAAGTGCAAGTTTAAATATAATTTGACACTACACTCCAAAAAAAGACTGGTAAAAAAGGAACCAGAAGTTAAGAACCATTCATGTTGTTAAATAACACTATTCCAGACATCTTTTAATAGAAGAGTTAACTTCAAATGCTAGCTGTCTTACATCACAAGAATTAGGCACAAAACATTATTCAAGTGTAACTGTTTGAAGCTCTGTCCTCTTAAAACAGTGGCCCCAAAGAAAAAACACACAAAAATGAAGAAAAGTGAGTCACCTCTAGAGCAAGGAACAGTTATTAAGCTTCAAACTCCATGTAAGATTATGACTGCTAGGCCTCACAGCCAGCTAAACTCTTAATCAGAAAATGAGAGCAAAAATTTCTCATTTAAACATGTACACTTAAAAAAAATACAAGTTATTTTGAGATGTTTTGGTAGACATTTTATCCTTATTTCTCACAACTAGAGAGATACACAGCAAGAAGATTTTTTGACTTGTAGTCAAGTATTTCAAGAAGCAGATTTTGAAACAACTAAACATCTCTGTATTTTTCCACTTCCAAGTAATTCACCTCAAAAACATCTATCTTCAGTTTTTCTTTTTTTGAAAATACTAAGTCAGGGTGCTTTTTGGAAATAGATGTCTCCTCATACCCTTTAACCTTTATGTTCCCTGCAGGTTTTGTAATGTTGCCATTAAAATTCTGCTGGTCAGGTTTTTGAACCCGTATACTGAACAAGCACAGTTTGTAAGAAAAGCTGGACCTAGGTGCTTGTTCTATAAAGATGTCTACATAACATTTTTACATGCTATGTAGATGTTTTTACATAACATATAAATGTTTTTGGCTAAATTATAAAGGCTAGGATTCCTTGTGGGTGAATTCAAGCATTCATTTGGGTACTGGATAAGGATCTGAATAACTGAGCAGGTTTTGTGAGTTGCTCCTTTTCACTGAAAGTTCCAACATCAAGAATTTGGTCCCATTTATTACTACTAAAGGTTACTGAATTCTTGCCCAATACATGGAATGAATAAAGAGCTATTCTGTACTCTTTGGTAAGAGCAACTTGATCTCACAGTGCAGCTGAAACATTTTGGATGCATTTTCCTTACTTTAACTCAGGAATAAAAATAGAGCAATCTTTAGGACCAAGACTATTCACTTATATATTAGATCACTGTGGGGAAGAGAACAAAAAAAATTAATTGAAATAAAAAAATACCCACCCATAAACCTCTACAATGTTCAGAACTCAACTATATATAAAAACCCTCAACAAAAAAAAAACCAAAAAAAAACCCACAAAAAACAAACCCAAAAACATATAAACACCCCCAAAAAACCAAACCAATAATATATCATTAAAAATACTTTACCTTGGCTTTACCCTTCCCAAATGCCAAGTATATGATTTGTAAACATTTACCTGGTATATATAGCAGAAGAAAACCCCAGCTTTAAATCAGAATGCAGTTGCTGGGAAGAAAAACAATTAACTGTGAAACTATTTCTGAAAAAAAAATAAAGGAGTATGAAAAAACAATGGATTTTCCATAATGAGAGTACAGTGATGTGGAGCACATTACATAACCCAGCCTGTGCTTGCAGAGTGGGCTGCATGAGGGACACTGACTGCCTCGTCTTACAGTGTCATTTATCTGTAATGTTTGAGGACACAAATAAGAAAATATGCCAAGAGAGAAAACAGTACAATACAGGCTCTGTTTATGCTCCAGTGAAAGATCACACACCACACTAGGTAAGGTATGCACATCTCCAACACAGTTTAAATCCAGCACATTACGTTCAGGCCACTGACACTTTTGTTCAGAAAAGCTGGGGTTTCTGCCCTTTTCATTGCAAAGGCAAGTGCTTGAATGACATCGTCCCATGTAAAACAGATAATTGTCTCACTAACTGCATTGTCTCGCTGACAGGAAAAGATGTGGTTTTCAGGTCTGTAGTCTTGGCACCTCTTCTTGGAGCAAGCAAAAACATTTTCTTGGTGTGTGTTACGTTAAATGGCTTCATAAAGTAAGGTCATCTAGTTGCCATACACAAAGTCCTTCTGTTAAGGAAGGAACTCAAAATAGCATATAACACAATCTGTGCTAATACAGAGGCAAGAAAAATCCTGCAGAATACATCTGTTCTGAACAAGGAGAGTAAAATGAGAGTAAAAAAAACTTCCACCCAATAATGGTCTACAACAGAAAATGAGAAGTCCCCACACTGATCACAGAAGAAACCCAACAGAAAGCCTCTGCTAATGAGGATCGAAACTCCTCTAAAACTGCTGGCTACCTTCGGATCATAGTATCTTACCTGGACTATTTCTTAGGCTAAGTGGACACAGGATAAGCTTAGAAGATCACTGTCATATAGGAAGAGCTTGCAGTGACTAAGACAGGACATTTGCACTCCTTTGAGATAATAAGTCAGCATCATATAATTTATAAATTACCATAATTACGTACACACATATGTATATAACTCATATTTCATGCAAATAAAAACTGAAATTAAGTTAATGATCAGGAAGGATAATAATAAAGTAGGATTTTAAAAGATTGAAAAGAGAATAGAATACCACAGGTTTTGGAGACAGAAAGGCACAGGTTGACATCACAGGCCTGAGAAAATACCCCCTTAAATTTCATAATCCAGACAGACATTGTATCTGAATTTTTGGGGCATACTCTTCAGCAAGATCTCATTGCAGTGACCTTCCAGTTCATTACACCTGACACCAGTACGAGCCTTTTCAGGTCCTACCAACAGCGAACAAGAGTCCTCCTCCTCAGGCATTTATGGGATAGCCCTCCTTACATCACATAGAAACAAACGAGAAACACTTTCTTTTCACCATTTTTGATATACATCCATCCTTTATTGAAGTAGATGTGAGGAACTTAAAATGCCTATCTACCTCATATAGAGCCAGGAAGGGCCAAATTATGTTTACTGATAGCATATTAGATATTCCACAGCAGATATGTAAGATAGATTCAACTGTTTGCAAAGTGGAGAAAATTGTCTTCTTCAAAGGTATGTTGCATACACGTAAAGATCTTTCTCCCAGAAAATTACCACAAATAATCAGTAAATCCAAATCCTATCTTGCTTTTACCAGTAAGGCATTCTTTAATGACTGTGTCCATGCTGGAAGCTAATGCACATTAAGTCTATTGAACTTTTTTTCTTTTCTCTGCTCTTTCTGTGGGGATGTTCTGTTCTCAAATACCAATCCTTTGCATGTCAGGCACAGCAACTGGCAGGAGTAACTCCAGTAAGCTCTAACTATTCAAGACCTTGCCTCTAGCTTGTTTTGTAAAAGCAGCAGGAAATGCAGAACTTTAATTATGCTTTGAAGGTTACAATCTTAAGCAGTAATCACTAAAAGTAAAATGGTAAATTAGACATGATCTACAAAATCATTATCACTAATAATCATACTGGAGACTCAAACACAAAATTCTTGAAACACTTTTAAATTTTAACTAATTATTCATGGTGCTTTACCTCAATGACAATTTTTCAATGTTGAAGAAATAACAGCGACTGAAACAAAACCTGTCTCTCAAATCCCCAATTACTGTAAAAGAAATTCAGTCTTCAGCCAATACAGTAAAACACTGCCATGCAGACATCCAAGCTCTTTTGCCCAGTTTAGCAAACAGTAAAACCACATCAGTATAGAACTAGGCAAGCTTACTAGATCTGATGAGAAGGAGGATATGTTAGCCTGAGTAGCACACCACCCTAATATTAATTCATACTGAAGTCTCTAAAGAATAATTCTCATTACCTGCACAAGGCAGCACCATGACATGTGTAAGCACAATACTCTTTTCAGAGAGTCCTACCCTTTGCAATGGTAACTTCTTGAGAGCTACTGTCCACAAAACTTGCTGTACTGAGTAGCAATTTGCTGATGTTAGTCAGATTATCCCATAGCTCTGCTGAAGGTTTGTTTGTATCACTCTAATAGGAGTGATCACTCAATACATCTGAAAATCTCATTTGCAGAGGCTAATTAGAGTGTTATTGACATGAAGCAAGGAATTATTCCTCTTGGAACTGGAAGGTTTCTCTCATTAAGCATTTCAATTCTGAAGAAAAATGCCTAATTATACATTTGTATTTAAAACATCTTGAATCTATTTCTACACCAGAAGAGGAACTCAACGCCATTTGGATGCACTTTATATTGAGGTTGAAAAAGATGATTCAGTATAAACCACTAAAAAGAAATTAAGATATCTGATTAATCATTACAGATGACAGGCTTGAAAAACATTCCACACTATTGAACAGGAAATCCACAACTTTAAAGTTAAGTTACAGTAAATAACTTCTATATTATGAATTTAAATCTGCTTTGAGTAGCTGGTGGATACTGTTTACAATATACAAGTGGTAGCAAGTTTCCACTACACTTGGAAGAATTAGCCTCCTAAGTTCTCCATTTCTGGAATCAGTCAGGTTTCAGATCAATGGATCCAATCCTTTAGAAGCAGAAGCAGCTTTCCTGTAGAAAAAGCTTCCCTACATTCCCTGCAGCAAAGTTTCTTCTTATCTCTTCAGATACATAACACGAATATTCATATTATTAAGAACTCACTTAATTCTTTACCAAAATAAACCCTGGACACTCTCATATGGTAGTCCAGAACTCCACCTCCTACTTTAAAATTATCTCATTAAAACTTGAGTATGTTTAGCAGCAAGGTCTTTTACAAGCTTTGTGTCTTCTTAATAGAACACCACACACATTGGTCTGTGCTATTCACAAAATGTCCTTCTAAAACCAATTCTTAGACTTTCTTAAGTCTAAAACCAATTCCTTAGACTTCCTAGACTCAATGTGGAGTTCAGCTCCACATTAAAACCTGATGCATAGCTGCAAGTTCTGAGCAGCCACAACCTGCTCCTATCTGCACAAGACCACAAACACTCTCTAAAACCAGAATTCTTCACAGAATCTTCTGTTTTTCAGATACAAAGAAATTTCAATTAAGTGGACATGTTATAAAGCAGGAGAGTCTCATATGACTCATCATTTCGTCAGGCTGATCACACAGGAAATGGGGGTTCCTGATTGTGGTGGAAACATTTAGAAAGTTTAGTACAGACTATCTAGAAGCAGGAAGCATTGACATGCACATTGGACAAAAGTCCAAGCAAAGGTTTAAGGAGAAAGAAATATCTTGCTTTTGCTCTAGAGCTTTATTTTATTAGAAGTCTGTGGGCAAGCAGGATAGAGAAGATGAGCACCACCATTAGTCTCTGAGATTATATACTGTTTTCTTCTCTCCCATACATTTGCAAAATATATTTACATTTATCTCACCCCAAATGAAAACATATCAAATTAAATAAAGCCATCAACTATTTTAAATGCCTCTATCTAATTACAGATGCTCTCTCAGTTCTTAATAGAGATCTGTTCTGAGCAAGAGATAGGTATAACTACTGTTATTTAGATAATAATAAAAATCCTTCAGTAAGAAGCTAGCAGAAGGGTATGAAGGTACACAGAGCTTAGTTTGTGATTTATGCCCATCCTGAGTTCACCTGCTCTTTCTGAGGTCTCACAGGCCTCCCTCTGCCCAGTATGAGAATTCTTGGCCTCTGCTCCAGCATCTGAAGCTGGGTTCCAGGCAGAGGCTGCCAGGCAGCAGCTGCTGCCCTGAGTAAAGGTCTGTGTTTCTCAGCAGTCTATTTTACTGGAGGAATTCTCTTTATTAGTGTTTGTTTATACAGGAATGTTTTATTTCCTCTCTGACCTCCTGCAGTTACTTCAAAGGACTGTTCTCTCTGTCCTTTCTTTATATGTCTTCTGTTGTTGACACTAGATAAGCAACCATACTTTAAAAAAAGAAATATAAACTCACATTTTTTATATAATTGGTATGCACTTATATATAGGCATACACATGTATATATGTGTTCTTTCAATATACAGTTCTTATTTGCAAGTATATATGTCTTCTTTCAATACAGAGTTCTTATTTGCAGGAAAACTTACAGGGAATCCCTGTGTTTAATAACCCAAAGGATGAAACTGAATTAAAATAACTAGTACCAAACTCTAAGTTATAACACATCCTATGTTCTCATCATGTTAAAAAGTCTTTCCAACTCACAAGTACCTGTAATTTTATCCCCTAAATTCTGCTACACTCCAAATTGAAAATAAAAACAGATTACAAATTATATTCAGCCAAGCAGAAACCTTTCTAGTGGAAAAAGAAACAGCTTCAACATTGAACAGAATTTCAAATAGATAAATAATATAGAAAATTAGTAAGCTGTTTAAAAATAATTTTTCTTCTAGATTTGATTGCTGAAACGTGAAGAGATGAATATTAAGAATCACATGACCTATAACAAGCACTCTGTAAAAGATGGGAAACTACATTTGCCTTTATTCTAATTATCTCTGAGGAAAAAAAAGTGTTCTCAATATAGAAGAAAACTTACAAATATTTCTATGCACTTTATTAACACCTCAAAACTCACCATTTTTCCCCTAAATACTTCTTTGCTATGATAAGAGACTCAGGCTATTACAACATTTTTGGAAAGAAGACCTTAAATTTAAAATTCATTTTAATAGGTCTAAATTGTGCACTCCTCCAAAATTTTACTGCAGCTACATTTTCACAGTATCAGTCTAGATAGTAACTATAGTGTCTCTTTATTAAATGCTTGCCTGCAATTAATTAAATCATCAAAAGACTCAATTAAAAAAAGTAACCAATAGTTTTAGAAAAAAAAAACCCCACACCAGATCGAAACTCTAGCAATGGTCACAGTTAAGAAATGAAAAGTTCATAACCTGACCTATTAAAATAGGAACTAAAAAAATAAAAAAACCTGGGCTTGTCAGAATATTTTACTATTTTCTGTGTGTCTTTTTAATTCTTCCCTCACATTCAAATCAGCAAACCAAACATTATGTCTGTCCTGCCAGAGAATACAATAAGATGCTGCTCCACAGTAACAAATATGTTAGTGTGAGCTCTTGTTGCCAACTTCAGTTGCCAATGACAAAGTCCTTCATGTAAATAATCTAATTTGCCTGCAGGAACCTGACAAAATAGTTACCAACACTGGATGTGAGGCATGTCTGGGACAGACAGACTGATTAGCAAACGTATAATCTCACCTCTTCAGAAACACAGCCTGAAGAGCTGAAAACTGTGCACAGTTCCTGCTTAGCTTTTGCTACATTACACTAGTTTTTAACTACTATTTATTCTCACCAGTTTAGGTACAAAAACCAGAGGGTAGCTTTGCTCTGACTGCCAGAAGCTTTAGTGAGTAACAAGAGGTATGAATTGGCCTGGAAAATTATGTCCCTGCAAACACACTCTGAGAGGACCAAATCTCAAACCATTATGAATAAACCCTTCTCTGATCAATGGTCACAGCATTCCTGAAGTGGAAAGGAGTACCATTCAGACATGCCTGTCTTCCCATTGCCTTTAGCTGGTCCATGCAGATCTCTGAGCAACACTGTCATTTTGCTCCCCTGTTCTCCAAACTATTTTCACTCCTTGTTTAAAACACCCCTGCTGAACCTTTCCCTCATCAAAAGCACAGAAACAAGGTACTGCAGATCAACTACCATTATTTGAAAAGCATCCTGTATTAAACTGCTTTGAGGGACTTCTTCCAGGTGTCCCAACCAGCAAATTCTTACACTTAACAAGGCACTGATAACAAAATGCATAGCTTGAACACTTTACACATGGCAATTAATGCAGAAAGAGGTTTTTAGAAGCATAGTTAAGTCAAATGGAATTGAATTTATACTTGTAGTTGTATGCATGTACACTTTTTATAAAAACAAACAAACAAAAAATCCACATTATTAATTGGTAAAATAACTGGTTACAGAAAGATAATGAACACAAAGGTAAGAAAATACCTAATGATTATTTTTACCTCGCTATGCATTATGGTTTTCAGTTTATCTGTTTTCAAGCAAGTTCATGATATTTATTTACATAAGGTTCTTTACACTGAGAGATATTTCAATATAATTGCTGAATTAGAGAGCAATTACGGTTTTCCACAGAAAGACATATAAGAAAATTCTTTTAATGTATCAAATAGGTATAGGATTTGTTTGTATGACCAGAACGTGGAACTGTATTAAATTCTGTAGAATGTTCCATACTGTAGTCAGGTAATTCAGGCTTTCCTGTTCTACACTGCACTCTCAAGTATGCAGAAAAACACCTGTTACTCCAGTACTTCAACTGACAAGGTTAAGTATAAAGATGAAAGCCAGGTGACCATACATTTATTACCTATTTTTTCAATTTAACCTCTTTTAGGACTTTGGTGACCAATACTATCATCACAAAGAATCTTTACTGTTTTTTAAACTGTACTTTAATTTGCATTATTCATTTTTAAATTACTAGTATACTTGACACCCTCAATAATCTAATTCTCCTGGTACCCAGATCTGATGCTGTATGAGGAGTCCTAGACTTGTCACTAGACTTAACAAACCCATTTTCTTACTCTTTCAGTATATGCAATGACCTGCAGAGTAAGATAAACTAAGAAAAAAAAAAAGGAAATCAAATTAGATGCATATTTTACCCTTACTGCTCAAAATACCAGTCAGACACATAAATTTAGCTCTCCTGTTTGTACCTAGCACTTTGGTGCTACAGGATCATACACCTTGTCAATCCCACCAACAAAACACGGGCTTTATGGGCAACACTTCATTGCTGTCTAATACGGGTGGGGGTTATGGAGGGCACACAAAAGATCATTTCATTCTATTGTGAGGTTTTTTCCCTTCTTCACAAAATAGTAACACGGGTGAATTTTTATTTACTTTGTGGTTACTTACTACAGGAAAGAGACATTAAATTAAGAGCTGTGCTGGATGGCCAATAGTTCAGAATAGAAATCATACAGATAACCCTGATGGCTCCAGAGTACCAATGGCTGTAACAGTACAATATGAGGAATTTCACTTTCCATTATTACATTTTATGTTGGAAAAAACACACCAACTCACATATAAAGCATCTTTAGAATGTGTCATAGTTTAAATCTATTTTAGTCTCACAAAGCACAATATATAGTAAGATACAGGTGTTTCATGTCTAAATCTCTTGTCACATATATTACTATTTTAAATAGGAACAGTGAGCACTTTTGAACACTGAGAGAGATCGGTGTGATTTTGGGATTCCTTCAGAAAAAGTGCTTGTTTGGCTTTAGCATGAGAAGAGCAAGGGACACACTGACAGCAGTCCCAGAGAGGATCAGATGTTTATCCCCTCAGCTAAGATCAAGTGCAATGGGGTTTTAAAAACTGCATATTGGATTACCCAAACTATCAATTTTCCTAGCAAAAAATAGTATCCTAATAGGTCTTAGGTCTAAGATAAGGAAAAATTGTTCTGATTTTGAACAATCACTTCAATAGTCACATTTGCAAACCTTAAATCAGTTTTTGACAATGCACTGGTCTTACCTCCACAGAATTATATTCTTAAATAATAGCTGAGAAGAAATATTCCATTTTCACCATCTTTTAAACTGAACATACATCATAGGAGTTTTGACTACAAACAGAAATGGCACAGTTTACAACAGTAACAGGCCTCCAAATCTTTAAAAAAACAAAAAAGCCCAAATGAACACTGATTTATAAAATGCAATGCTGAAATAATTTAGTTAGCTAAAACTAACTGCTGAGAAGTACATAAAATTCAAACCAGCCCTACTAATCTAATCAGCAAGAGCAGGAAACGTTGAGGATCCCCACTAACAGAAATATTAAATGTGTCCATTATAATGCAAGATTTTCCTTTCTGTCAAGGCTCAAAAGCCCAGGATGGTACCAAGAAATAATAACATTTTTTTTAAACATACATATATACACACACATATACATACAGAGCATAGCAAAAACCATGCATATAAAAGAAACTAACCAGTCTGACATATGGGATGTGTGTGATTTAAGCCTGATTCATGAAACAAGTAGTTAGAGTTACTCAAGCTTGCTTGGGGAAAGAGGAGGGAGAAGCAATCCCTTCCCTTCTGTTTTTTCCATTAATTAGAGCCTCAGGAGAGTTCACCTTCCAAACAATCCATTTGAACAAAGTTCCTATAAATCAGTTTTGTCTATAAAAAGCTGCACATTTCCATCTTGCAGAGGGTAAGGCTTTTTGAACCACACTTTAAGCAGACAGGGATACACTCAATTTGCTCTTTCTTCACAAAAGATTACAACAGTAGACAGAATACAATACATACTTTCTAAAACTAAACTGAGCCTGTGACTCAAGAGGCTGGTGTGGCATCAACAGAGAACAATCTTCTTCCTGAAATAGTCCATTTGCCATCTGTACATCAACTTACAGTTACACACAGCAACTCATGCTATGAGAGACCACCCATTTCAGAATGTCTCTAAATATAACACTACGGTAGAAGACATCATCTGTTTTAAGAGTAATGCTCTAATACAGTCCAAACTGGATGCAATATTTAGATACTACCATAACATCAAGCAGTTACCACAGCCTAGCTTTGGGAAGCCAAATACACAGATTCAATTCACTTAGCTTTAAAAGTGAATTAAGCCAATTGTCATTAATGTTAAAGATAAAATATCATAAAAGTAAGGAGGTAAATTAAGTTGGATGATAATAGAAGGGAAAAAATTACCCACGTTTCATCACTAACAACTTTCCTAGATGCATGTCACTGTCACAACAAAAATGTACAACAGTTCTATCTTCAGTTCACTTCTGGGCAAAATGAATTCACAGAACACTGCTAGGTCTCCAGTTACAGAGTCCAGCCCATGCACAGGGGAAGGGAGGATGGAAGGAATCTCAACTATTAGAATACAAACTGCAAAATAATTAGTTGCTCTTGAGAGGGGGAAACGACTCTACAGAGGCATTGGAGGAAATGAGTCTGGAATTCAAACAACTGTACTGAAGCACTTGGACAGCAAATCGGAAAAAAATCCAACACATACACTGGTCTAATACAATCCACAATGGTCAAAACAGTTTATCATAATCCTTCTCTTTTTTAGGAAATACAAATAACTAGGAATAACTTCATTCTGTTCACTTTTCCCCTCCTTCTGTCTACAACAATTTGTAACACATAACTATGGGAAAAACTTTGGATCTAGACTACACAGAGATATATTATCTCCAGCCAAGTACATATAGCCAACAAAAAACCCAAGGAAAAGAACAAAATACACACACAGCCACAAAGAAAAATCCACTAGGTAGTCTACTTCATTTCTATCCGACAGTGGGAATATTCATATGCTTGTTTAGTCCCAACAAACAGCATTTAAGGGATAAATGTAAATATAATATTAAATACTGTAGTAGACTAGGATTGCCATGGTATGAACCAGGGCTCATGCATGATAAGCATCTGCCAATGCTGAAGAAGGTGGTTCTGAAAAAATTACATGTTTGTCATGCATGGATTCTAACCACACCTTGGGTGTTACTACGCTACAGTGCATGTATTTTGTTAAAGGAAGATGTATAAACAGAATGGAATTAATAAAAAATAAGTATAACATAAAACCCTCCAGATTTTGACTATTCCACCCACAATATAACTACCTGGCAGCATGAAGTAACTCTTCAAAGGCAGAAGGAATTACAAGCTTTCCTATTTAAGCACATCTGCTGACTTTCCATTTATTTGCAACTGTTTGACAAAATTTGAGAAAGAACAAAACCCAAAACCACTACCACATACATACTGAAATCCAGCAGAGGTTTTTGTAACAGATAATTAAAGAAACACAGAAAGATACTAAACTTAACTTTGTTTACAAGCTCCATAGCTATGAATGCTAAACCTGACTTCAACACATGGATAATATAAAGAAACAATACTGACTAACCACTTTTAAAAATAAAAGTAGCATTGTGACCAGA
Source organism: Corapipo altera (assembly GCF_003945725.1). Classification (NCBI taxonomy): domain Eukaryota; kingdom Metazoa; phylum Chordata; class Aves; order Passeriformes; family Pipridae; genus Corapipo; species Corapipo altera. Next base: position 14,001,845 of record NW_020884880.1, read on the forward strand.
GCATACATATGTAGAAGGATACACAGCTAATGCTCTCATAACTAAAGAGAACATTGAGTATTTTCGTATTATATAATTCATCATACAATCTTGATTAAGGACATACAAAAATATTGAAAGAGAAAAAAAAAGTCTAACCTTATCAAACAAAACTTTAGATTGGACAGTAAGTTTGCTTGCATAGGGTCCTACTCAAGCTCTTCAAGACTCCCTTATACTGGGATTTTTCAGCTGGCATTTCTCAGCTACAAATTCTGCAGAATGCTTTTAAATGTCAAAATAGAGATACCAAACTAAATATTGGTTTTTGGTTTACATCTCTCCAGAAGAAAGTGTAAACAATTATCACAGTCTTAAATGGGCCACTAGGTAGCATCTAGATGTTAGCCTTTGTCTTTAAACATCACTCTTGTTCTGATGCACTTGGAATAGAAATATAGGGGTCTACAGAGTACATATATTCCTGTAGGTTAAGCCCTAAATAGTTTGTGTCAGTCTGCTATAAAAATCAAAGCAATTTCTAATCCGTGTAAAGAGTTCATGCTATATTATCTGGCATAGTGTCAAACATTAGAACTAGAATTTTAATAGCAATACAGTAACTGCATGCTGTTCAAATCTTGAATTTCACCCAATGGAACAAACTCAGTTTCATTTCAGTACAATTTTTACATCTGCAATGCTTGAGTTTGCAGCACCACAAATAGGACATATAAATCCAATTTCTCATTTTTACTAATATAATCATTAGGCTTCCCTTTTTAAAATCCGTTATCAAACCAACCTACTGAAACCACAAACTATTTTCTTATAATTGTCTAATGTATACTATATGCTGTATTCAATTTAAAGAGAAGTCTACATAGCACCACACTTAACCAGTCTAACTTTCTGTAAGTTAGGTTGATGCAACTGTATAAACAAACTTTTCAGTTACCTAAGCACTGCAGAACTAATGTTTACTAACATTTGAAAAGAATACAGAATTAGGTCTTTACTATCAACACAAACCCACAAAGCTATACTCCTGCTTCCAGTATTAAGTGTAAGTATAGGCTTTACTCGGTACATAAATTTACAGCTCAAGAATTAGCAGTTTAAAAGTGATTAGTACAGCTAAGAGCTATACCAAAACAAAATTAAAACATATTCAAAGATAATGATTTTTGGTTTTACCTGAAAATTAACATCTTCTTTCTTGAATATTAGTGCTCGAACTTCATCAGGATCTCCATTAAATATAGCTTGAACCAATGGTGGCTGAAACAAAGCAAAAACACAGAATAAATCCCCACTTTAGGTTTTAGTGATACACATACAGTTTTTTGATACATAACAGAAACACAAGATAACGATAAAACAACATCCCAGGCAGTGAAATAAAGAAACCAGCAACAGTATTCAAAATCAAAGAAATTCCAAGTTCTAAAAACCTCAAACACACAGACATAATCTAAGCCACTGACATATATATAAAAGACAGGAAAAAAAAAAAAAGAGTCCAGAGGACAAGCTTATAACAGCTGAAAAAGCTGAAAAGAGAACACCTCATAATAACATTAGGGTTGTTCTTACGTGCTGCAAATTCTATATAGCATAAACAAACAATTCCTTTTTGCATTAGCAAGTGACTAAAGTTACTGGAAGTCTTTCACCTGTTTAGATAGAGTGGGAAAGCAAAGTGCATCAGATAAGCATGGTAACAAATTCACATAGGCACATCTATTACTAAATATAGCAGGATTTCTTAGTAAGTAAGAAAAGCTGCTGAGGTATGCTAGCAAGATTTAAGTCAGTCAGTTGAAAAAATAAAATAATTTGAAGCAATAAAAGCATAACCCCAGTGTTGATCATTTCCAGAAAGTGGCACCTTGAATCTAACAGTTATATCAAGATTGTGACTTATGTTAATTTTTATTTTAGCTTAGAATTTCTCTTGCTTAACTATATACTCTATCAGTTCTCAAAATAAACACAGTATATTATTACAATACAGTGATCACATCTGTTCCTACAGTGGTACTGCATAAATGTACCACTGAAGAGAGGAGTGGAGCAGGGAAAACCCATTTCTTTCAAATACATTTCTCCAAGCCTTCTAAAAACCCTTTGCTACTACACAAGAGTTGAGACCTATTATTGCTACACCACAGATAAGGTTGTATGAAAAAGAACAGACCTCTTGCAAATATAAAGTCTACCACTAAGTTTCAGCTTTTTCCATTCTTAAGTAAGGCAGATTTCACCACCTTGTCTTATTTCAACATTGTATGTATCCATCCTAATCTTAGGAAAATAACTATTGGTATTTGCGACAGCATCATAAGCAGGAAATATGCCAACAAACAACATGCCTTACCAGCACATTTCCAGAGGGCGATGGACGTAAAGATAAATTTTCCTGAGGCAAATTGGAAATAAATGTGGGAGAATCATCTTCCTCCTCCTCCAAAACAACAATACAGACCCGACTCATTCGAACCGTTTGAGTAAGCAAAAGTAAACAAAAAAATGCTAGCAGTGGTATTTTTGGAACCAGACGGCAGGTATAGCAGTAGGGACCATAGAGGAAATACTTTCACCTGTTTCACATGCCCTCACAAACTTGCGAGTGCTACCGCTGATGTATTTGCATTTAAAAAGGGACATTCCAATCCCCCCTCACACTTCATTTTTCAGGTTTAAGCACCCTGAGACGTTCAAGACACTGCTGAAAAAAAGTTGTTCTTTTTAAAATAAAAATTCCCTAGGCATCGAAACCACGATAACGGAACTGTGGAACAGCTGATAAAAATATCCCAAGATCCAATTCCATTCGAACAGCACTCACTGTCGCACACAGCTGTCCTTTCACGAGCAAATTTGTCTTTGTTAATGTCACAACTTCCACAGCGTCCTTCTACCCCCACAGTGAAACCATTGTTGCAGAAGACACGACTCGGTCCTACCGAGGACAGAACAAGGAACAATTGCCCCGAAAGAGGCGGCCGCAGCTCTTCCCCACTCCCGCAAGGTCAGTTTTAAACCAACCGTCGCAGCCTTTCTGGTGACTGAAAATAAACGCGCCCCCTGATCATCCTGCCGTTCTACAGCTTCCTCTCTCAATGCCACAAACAGCCCGGCCAGAAAAACGCATCTCGGTTCCAGCGGCTATTCAGGACCTGCTTAGAGGAAAATAATTCTTTCCCATGCAAGAAAAATAGCTGCAACGTGCAGCACGGCTGCAGCACATTTACATGCGATGAGTCAGACCACAGGGACAATGAACTCCTTGAATAATGTTGCCGGTGGAATCCAGCCTCCCCAAACGATAGCGACGCAGCCGGTGTTACTCCATCAGGGACACAAGCAATGCGGAGCGTTCATTTTTCCTTTACCGGGCAGTAGCTGTGGCTTCTCCATCGGGGAATTCGCAAGGCAGAAATACTGTTGAGGAGGAATGCTTCAACAAAACAAGCTAGCTACCGCACACAAAAGCTCAAATTACTGCCTTAGACGACTTCTGCAAAAGCAGTTCATCACTCAAGTGTTTCTTTTGATCACCATGTGAATGCAGTTCCCATGATAGTCTTCATTCAGATTGAGGGGGAGGAAAAAAAAAAAAAATCAGACCCCGTACGTCTTCTCTGAGCCAACTTCTTTATTCGAACATCTGTCACTGCGCCAACCTGATTCTCCTCTTCAGCAAGAGCTTCTGCTTATCAGGTTTTTTTCCTTGACAAACTGAATTATACAATCAGCAGATAGCCTTGCAAAGCTCAAAAAATAACCTGGTTGTCCGAGTCCGTAGGAGCAGAGCAGAAGCCACTGGCACGGCAGCGTTCCCCCTGAGCAGCAGCCTGGAGAGCAGCGACTGCAGCCTGGCAGGGTGAAATGCCTAGTAATGCTCACATGTCACACTTACCAGAGAACCCAGTCACCGCTCCCAGTGCAACTTCCTCTGGCACGGAAAAAAAAAAAAAAAAAAAGGCGCCTTTTTCTTTTTTTGGGGGCAGTCTTTGCAGTTATGGCTGTGCCAGTTTGGTGACTAATGCAGCTGAAAACGTAAAAATCTGAAGTAAAAAAACTGAAGAAAGAGCGACTGTTTTAATATTTTCCACTGAAAGCCGCAAAGAAATGTGGTGTACTGGCTCTGCTGACTAACTACCGTTTAGGCAGTAAACAATTCCAGCACTTTAACTGCTTTCATATGGAACCGGTCAGAGCAGCAAAACAGTCCCCACTTAACTCATTCAAGACAAAAATCTCCCCACATAAATCCTCTGAAAATTAAATGAAAAGTAAAATCTTAAAGCAATAGGTTGACTATTAAAAAGACAGATATTAATGACCAAACCCATGGTTTTTTGCAACTAGGACAAAGATACCCTTGAAAAAAATTACATCAATTATCATTTGAATATAATAATATTATTAAAATATACCATAAAAATAAAGTAAAATATAAAGCCCTACAACTAGCTGAATAAATACTTCAGCTTGTATCTGCCTAAATGGTGCTGGCTTGTGGGTGTATTATGTAAATGGCTTCTGTCAAAAGTTGCTGGATAAGCTTCAGCGTTACAGGAACAGAGGGAGGGTTTTTGCTCCTGCTGTGCAGCATAAAGGCAATTCTGATGTCCTTCAGTGGCTGCTAGGATCAGAATTTGTCAATGGAGAGCAAGTTTATAGCTCTTCAATAAAGTATTTGCACTCATGTTTCACATATGAAGCCAGGCAGAGAGAAAGACAGGTTTAAATGGTGTGTTAAATGGTTTGGATATAAATAGACATATTGAATTCCCACCTTTGGGGGTCACAGGCAGGAAAAGCCTACATTAGCTGTCTTCTGCAATAATGTTTTCAACAGCTTCACTGCAACATAATATATTCCTTAAATGCCCCCCGGTCCCCCCAGTACTTCATGCAGGTGAAGGTTTTTTAAGTTCAAAAGAGCACTTTGGCTAAGGGCTCCCTGAGCTCAAGACTGCTGGCCTGGCAGAATATAGCACCAGTTTCTGATTCACCATGAAATTTCATATTAAAATTTCCCAAGTCTCACAAACATCTTTATAAAGATATTCTGTTCATTACATAGAGTCTAGTTGTTTTGAAATTTCATACTTCTGGTCTTCATTACAAAAAACCAATTATTTGTACTCTACACTGCTTTGTTCTAGCATTCCAACCATTTATTAAAAAGAAATAACACAGATTCACATGAATACATATGACTTGTTCTTCTTGGCCACAGCAGAACCAGTTTTAATAAAAACATGGACATCCTCAAGGCTCAGCTAGTGCAACACCCTATTGTCTGCTACACAACACAGCAACCCCAACATAGAAGATAGTTTGCTTTCTCTTTGTGACAAATATCCTATGGAACAGACACAGTAGCTTATTTCCATAACTAAAGCTTCATTTAAAAAAAAAAAAAATCAGATTTTAAGTCTACAAGCAAAATACTGACAAAACCCATACCTGAGTTTCATACAATACACACATACTGGCTAGATAATGGTTTTCCAGCTAAGCCTGTATGTTTAGTATAAATGAAGAGTCAGTACATTTATACAGTTAGCAAAGGCCAAGCGTTCCATATCCTTTTGTTGGAATTACCAACTGGACATATTGCTAGGTAGAGATAATGCCCAATTTAGTTCAAATTAACTGAACATTGTCCATTTTTGACTTTTGCAATTAATGGTCCAAAGTCACCTAGAAATTCAATAGTTAACTTAAAAAAGGACAGGTCTACACACTCAGTTAATTGCAAAAAAACCAGAATATTTTAATCCACTCTGATAAGTATTCTGGAGATCTTAAATATTATTAAAGTAAAATTAATATAAAATATTTCCAAAAGCAAGTTAACATATTATATCTTGCCTTTTTGAATGGTGACATTACTACAGTCAAAGAGTTAAAAGCCAATACGTCACAGTTTGCATTAGAAAGAGAACCAACACAACTGAGTCAATACTATATTGATGTCTACAGTAATTTAAATCATGTAAATAAGCAGACAACAAAAACCCCTTTTCACGCTAGGGCTGTATGTGTGCAATTACTTCCATAACCAAAGGAAAACCCAGTTCTAGAAACATTTAATTTTTGCTCACAATGAACTTGCATTTCCCCCTCCCACTCCCTTCAACCAGAAGTTGTGCCTTCACCTCAATGCAAACACCTTCCCTAAGCATCTCTTCTTTCAACTTCAAAAAACCATCCAAGGTATCCTCTGGTGTGCAAAGTACAGTTTCTAATGCTACCTAACAGGTATTCTGAAAACTGAAAGCTGTTGACAATTCTACTGAAAGAAACTAAACCAAGGTTTCAATTTTTCAGCAGATTATATAGACTAACAACTTTTAGTGTGGGAGAAAAGGTAATAGTAACACAGAACGAAAGCAGAGTAGATTAAAGAGGATTAATTTAAGTCTCCTCTCCTCAAACTAATTTAGGAATCATAACAGATCTCTCCAAGTTATGAAGAATATTGCATCTGAAAAAAACCCTCTTCAGTTTATATTAATAAAATTTAAAATAACTGAAGACAGCAGGTCATCACCATCCATCTTCTCCAAATGTCATATATTTCCAATAAGAAAGCTTATTAAATTAGTAGTAGTAGGAAAGAAGACCCAAAAATGGCCTAACTTAAAAAAACAATGCCATGTCTACTGGGGCTTGAGTGGTGATCTACCTGATAGCCTCCACAATATCTGTTTGCAAAGTAAGATCTCCATACTTAACTCTCAAATTTCAAAGAGTGCAATAAGGATATGCATTTTTGAAAAAAAAAAGAAAAAAAGAAAAAAAAAGCTTTTGTGTTGACACAATAGCTGTATGCAAATAAAAAAATAAAAGTGTTGCAATTTTCAAACTACACTTGCCCTTAAGTAAATCAAGTTCCAACAGTCTTTCATGGGTGCATATAAAGAAAACATACGAGAATGCAACCTATAGGTTAAAACACAGATGTCAGCCATGTCTACATCAGACAGAAAAAACATGAAGTCTGAATCAGCTAAAAATAGCAACCTTTTCTATAGATCTGTCCTCTTCTCTAGAAATGGATGAGCAGAAGCTTTAACAGCACTGCTGATGACACTGAAAACCTTGCTGAAGCATATTCAATATTAAAAAACCTACCCAAATGAAGATTTCTCCCTTGCCAATCAGCATTTATCAAGTTTTTTCTGGGCTGAGATTAATCCAACTGATTTCATTTAATATTTTGTATAATTAAGGATCTAGGAAAGGAAGGAAATTGTTCTGTCAGGTTCTAGTAAAAATGAAAAAATTCAGAACCAAGTGAGTCTTAAGTATCAGCTCTGCAAGGCAAATACCTAATCTAGGGATTTGTTCAGATGACAAAGATAGCTACAGCTCTAAGTAAATAGCCATGTCCTAGTATTAGCACATTTTTATCACATATAGACAGAGATGAGTGTTTAGCATCACCATGAATCTAAGTTACAATACTTCTAGAATACTTCTCATGAGTCACTCCCCTGAACTTCTCTGCAGTTTCCTTCCCACTCCTGAGGGAATGAGGTGGAGTCAGGAAAGAGAACAGTCTAAAGCAAGAAATTACTACCTTTCTTCCCAAATTTGCTGTGTTTATTCCAGAGCTTGTGCACAGCTGGGATGCAGGAAAAGGAAAATAGTTTTAACCCTTGGACTCCACATTTCTGCTTCCAAGGACAAGCAAAATAGCTCTGCTTGCACCTCCAGATACCATAGGCAGCTCCTATTTCTTTTTCTCATGCAAGTATATAGCCTCTGTTAATATAGAGAACTATTTTACGTAGTCATATATTATCCTTGAATTAAGACTTTGCAATTAATAAAATCCAGGATCTGAATAGCCATCTCAGCAAAAACTGAGACACAAATACAACAAAGAAGAAAAATAATCCAGCATTCATTCTAACTTTTCTCAATTGGAGCAGCATAAGAAAAAATAATGTAAAATGTCTGTGATTCAGACAAACTTAATTTGTATACTTAAGCAAACTGTAACCTTTGAAAAATACTTCAGAAATATTATCTGATCAAAAAGCAATAAAATATCTTAAAAGTGATAAATGTCTGTAAGTAATTTTCTGTTTAAGGCTTCTTGTGCATTTTATATATCTGAACAATATACCTGCAGAGAAACTCTTGGCTAAAGAGCCTTACAGCCACCATAGTACAAGATAAATTAATACCTTTAAAACAATTTATCTCTGATATCCAAAATATGAAGTCTGTCAACCTGAAAAAAAATTGAGAGCTGAGCATAAACCAAAAACCAGAAAAACAAATACAAGTCCTATTTCTCTTTAAAGAAGGTGAAAATATGAGGGTACTGAATCTTCCGTCACTATTTTCTAGCTAGGATGTCATCCACAACACTTCCCTTTAAGGCCAGATTTAAATTAGCTGGCAGGAGGGGGTTTTTGTGCACTTTTAGTGTACAATCCTGTAATCAAAATCATCAGTGCGTTCTTACATTAACCAACAGCACATAAAAGATGTCCTCCAGTCTGTCTGACTTCAGAGTCTCAGGGTATTTTGTAGAAAAAGCGCATGTGCTCTGGCTGGGGGGCTCCTATTAATCAGATTATCAGCTGCATACAACAGGAGCCACCTCCCTGCCTTCTGACGGAAACAGAAGGCAGCTATTACACCCAATAGCTTTTCTAAATAACAACCACACAAGTCTGACATTGGTATTATCAGTCTTGTAAAACTGACTAGAAGTCAAAACAATTCCTGTTTCAGGGAAGAGAGACCACAAAAAGATGTGCCTACCCAAATATATTGTTTATGAATAGTTAAGGTAAGTTTGCATCCATGAAGACAGACAAAATAGATGTTGACAAACAAGGTAGTATGGTGGGGATTTTGGACAGGAGACAGGTTGTTTTTTAAAGCAATTTCTCTTTTTGGGAGAAGGTAAGTGACAGAAGATTACTTCTGTTGGAAAATGGAGAAGATAGCTTAAAATATCAGTTCAGTCAAAGAGAGAAGCAGGTAAAACACTTCAGCATTTGTTAAACCCACACAAACACACAATTATTAGCTGTACACTTAAGGCTTTTTGCAAGTATGACAGCTTTTAAAAAATGTGTTCATAATACAAAAAGCAAGGCCCACAGATTGGTTACAAGTATTTCCACCTGTTGGCAGAGCAAATGCAGGAAAGGCACTGATAGCATTACTTCTGTCCTCCTTAGCACCTTCCAGCTAAGACCATGTCACCAGCCAGTTTTGTTTTCTGGCACTGAAAATGGCATCAGTTACAACAATAATCACAATATCCTTCCAGGAATAATTACTGAGGGCAGCAATTTCAGCTGTGCACACCAGCTCTAAAAGCAGAGTTGATGAAAACAAACAAAACTCAAAGGCTCAGTCTCAGCACTCCCCGTTTGCTCTTTCGCGTGTCAAGCGTCCTCTCCCAGCACACCCAGCCAGTTGCTGGGAGGTGAGACCAGACAGGAACGCAACAATAGCAGAGCAAAAATAACAACCCAGACACACTGGAAGACATTAACCCACTGTCACAACTGGCACTGACAGCCTGATGTTTCAGGAAGCAATGCTATTACATTTTCCCAAGGAGAAGAAACAGGTAGCTCAGCTGGAGTAAATGAATGACTGCAGAATTCCTAATCATAGTTTTATATCATCTATCACATTGCCTTTAAAGTGTTTATACCAATAGTGTATGCATTCTTATAAATTAACCAAAACATGATCTTACTAAATTATATTAGGGCAGCTAGTAAAACAACTTAGAGAATTCCCTTTGGGCATGTGGGCACACGCATATACTGAGAAGAATTAGTACATCTCCTTTGATCTACTTTTCTACTGATCTATAGTCACGCTCTGAAGATGAACAGAGGAAGTGCTGATTTTACATATTTCCTCTTTGAAAATTTCTTCCTGCAATACTGCTGCTGCAGAGAAAAAAAAGAATCAAACTCATAATTTATTACAAAAAAACCTAGCCCACATCACAAAAGGTCAACATAACATTGTCTTATTTTTCACTATACAATAGGCTTGCTTTTCCCTCTTCAGTAGGAATTAAGGGGCTTGCAAATGGTGCATGGTCTAGGCTTCAAGGACAGACACTATAATGCATGAGATCACCACAGGCCTCTCAGAAACTGCATTCTGGAATGCCAGAAACTCCTTGGGGTTTTCTAATGTATGGCATAGCAGGCTTAACATCTTCTTGCTCTGGTGCACTGAAATCAATTCCCTATGTCTGCATCCCAAGGAAGAGAAGCAATTCTCACCTGCCAGCTGCTTACTCAAATAAAACCCTGAGTGTGATCTTTCACTGTTACATGGGAAAAGAACAACTCCCAACTTCCCTGGATTCAGATGCTTTTCTGGTTTGGTTTTTAACAAATTGCTGTTTATCCAGCAGATGATTAGGAATTCAGTCTGTAGGGCCAGTCAGCTTCCCCACTGAGGCTCATTTAGCTGTATGGGCTAAATAACCTTTATCCTCACTTTGGTTCTTTAGCTGAAGGCTGGAAACCCCTTTAAAGTAAAGGCAGCACAATGCAACACACCCAGATTCAGCACTGGACAGTGCTGGTGTTGAAATTGAAAATGAAGAAGTTCTAGTTGGAGCCAAGAAACCTGGCATAAAGTTTATCATTTCCTCATTAAAACTCTGCTGGATTGCCATACTGCTGAGCTTCTGAAGAAGAAAATGTTAGGCAGATTTCTAGAAATGAGAATTGCTCTGCTGCCTATGGTGAATGACCACTGATTCAATCCCAACCTCCACTCTAACTGATGACATACAAAAGCTATCATTGCAGCACATTGGATGAGCTTGGGCTGACAGACAAATCAGTCCTCTCCAGGTCACAACAAGGTTATTCTTCCCAATACTGTTCTATAACCCAGATGAGCTCATTCTTTTCCTCTTCCCCTTCTCTTTCCCCTGTAAAATTCATTAGCTAACTCATTTTTTTGCAGCACCATTTCAGTTACAATGGAGTACGCATCACTTTTGAGTTATGGTCCAAGTTACATAGAAAGAACAAAGAAACTTCCATAAGACGATATGAAACTACGGAGGAGATGTGGGTTCATAAAAGACATCTTCATTTTAGCAGATAAGGACAGTAGCAGGCAGCCACATAAAAAGGTAACACAAATCCTAGTGTTCTACAAGACATTCTACACACTTAAAAAGTGATTCTCATGACTGAATTTTTATCCTGTACCACTTCACACAATTTAGGCAGAAAAGTCAAGTCCCTTATGCCAGTCAGTAGAGGGCTTTCCCAGTTTTATGTCACCAACCACATCAATCCTCGTGGGTAAGTTGCCATGGTTACAAAATGTTTGCTTTTATACATTTGTCTGAAACTGCTATGGAATTCCCACATGATCAAAACCAGCAGTGGTTGGGAGTGCTCCACCAACATTTAGGAACTTGAGTCAGAAACATATACTGCTTCTGCTCAGACTGCTATCTGGGAAACACTAAAAAAATGATTCATACCATTTTGAGCCATGGAAGGGAGGAAACAAACATCACATTCAACTATTTAAAACTTTCAGTGATGACTCACATCAGTTTAGGACATTTCCAGAATCAGCTGCTTTTCTCAAGTAACAAATTACAGTTGCCTATATAAAAAAATCAACAAGATCGACTCGCTTTCAACAGAACCATTCAGCTATCAAAGAACAAATAAAAAAAGGAATATTTTTTTTTGCCTCCCCTCTCCCTCCCACCTTCCCCAAACAAAGCACAAAACCCAAGAAGCTCTGTTAGCCAAGGTCAGAAACCACTGACTCCCAACCGATAATTATGCCTATTTCAGTTTGATTTTAGCTCTAGTTGCAAAAATGAGCTTGGAAATCCTGCTACAGCAAACAGTCTGTTACCTGTCTTATTTCAGTCACATTAGCAGCGTTTCATCTTAGCCCATGTTTTGCTTGGACTCGCAGCTGTGTTATTTCAGCAGCAAATACTAACAAAACGTTAATCCAGTCACAGGAGCAAAAATATATAACCAAATAAGAGTGAGGAATAATGAACAGCCTGTGAAAAGCTGAGAATAGAGCAGGGCAATGCATCCAAAGAAGTGTTATGCAGCACTCATTGGCCTCCAGTGATTAAATAACTATGTAGGGAAGTAACACAAGTTGGACTGAGGAAGGAAAATAAAGCGAAGTAGGAGCAACTATATAGTGCAGACTGCTTTTCCCCTACTAGAAGGGCACTGGAAAGGGAACACATCCCAAATCTGTCCACCTTAGGAAAGGAAAGTTAATTTAGCTTTGAATGTCTGTCTGCTATTTGCTCAGAACCATAGCAGTCTAATAAATAAAAGAACTAAAATGCATTATCAAGAGGAAACTCTACTCAGAATGACAGAGATTGTAGCATGTACTCTCTCAGCGGACCACACAATTTCTACTATTCAAAACAAAGCTCTGATTTTGTCAAAAAGAAAAGAATAACAAAATCTACTCCTTAAAAACACCTATTCTACATTTTTGTCATTAGTGAAATTCTCATAGTAGAAAGTTTTGGAAGTCAGTAATACTGGGGTGAGGAAGTGGCTGAAATATTTCATAGCTCCAAAATTCTCAACCAGAAGAAAGAAAACAACAAAAAAATGTGGCCTTTAAAAGTTTCTGTTCAGATTTTCCTTCCCATTAGTCATGTGACAGTACAATCTGTCTACAACCCAGTCTCCCCCTCCCTGTCCCACCCAGGAATGAGTGTTGCTGCAGGGAAAGAGGAGGGAAAAGCAGGGGAGTTCTGTGGTGAGGGCTTTTGTTCCAGAATGGGGTTTGGGAGGTGAGGGTCCTGAGCACATTGATTTTCCTTAAAAGATGTAGAAGTTTTCTTTTAAACAATTTTGAAATCAGTTTCTCTCTGAGAAGAGTTGAAACACAATGATAAATATTTAACAACTATAATACTAAAAATGCATGTAACATTCCTACTAGTGCAATACTTTTAATTCAGTTTTGGATAGATATGAATAGACTGTGACCACAGAAGCCACAGTTCAGCTGGCTTGCTCACATGAGGGACTTTTGTTTCCATACATACCAGGGATTCAAAATACTATATGCAAGTAAACAAAATTAATCTAGTTGCTATGGATACCACCACATTTTTCTTTTCTTTCTTCAGTATGTAAACAGTCAGTGTCACTGTATATGAATTATTCTAATTCTCTTTAAAATAGTGTGGGTCAATTGCTGCCTCATATGTCAGGATTTGCTGCTTGGGGAAAACTAAATTTCCTAGAAGTTTTTAGGAACCCCTTACATCTCCCTCTTGTCCAAGAAAAGTTCCTTTCTGGTAACTGGAAACAGTGTAGAAAACACAGCTGAATAAAATCCTCACAATCATACACACGCACACACACATGCACACAACTACGGGATGAGAGAGCTCATCTGAAACTTCCACAGCTGCCAAAATAGATGTGGCTTTTCCCAAAACTGAGAAAGGACAAACACAGCTGCGGATAAGAATCTTACCTGCCTGCTTCAAACCTTCCAAGGAATCCTCCCCTCAATGGCTACCAGGGAAGCAGCTCTCAGGAGCTCTTACACATTGCTACAGGTTAGGAGCAAGTACACAACATTCACTCATAAGTTACTTCTTCTATCAATTTTTTCAATTCTGTATTTAGAAGATTAAAAAGCACTTTGCTTAAAAAGCTGAGCAGTCCATTCCCAAATGAAATTTCATAAAATATAACAGAGTATTACTTTAGAATGCTAATTAAATTTTTATCAGCCTAGAAATTTGTTTGTTTTTTATTTGTGGGTTGCTTCTTTTTTTTAAAGTGACAGCTGAGAAAGTGGATGAGTCTGATTTTAATTATTAGTCACCAGACAGACTCTTCCTCCCTTCCCCACATGATCCTTGCACATTCACATCCCTTTCCTGAGCCAGCATAGCCAACTTGTGTGATCCACTTGCCTCTATTCTTTTTTTTTTTGCTGGTGAATTGTTTGAGCCAGCTCATTATGTGCCAGCAGCTGACACAGAAGCAGTGGGAGCATCTGAACTGCTCACTGCAACAGACAGTAATGCAATGGCTTTGCAAATCCACACCCATCATCTGAGCTCCCTTCATCAACCATATATCTACTACTCCATTCTTGGTATTTTCCTTAAAATATCTCAAAACAGCTTTCATGACACCTGAACTATTCCAAACTTGGACACTATTACAAACAAGTATATCACTCCTTAAACTCTTTCCAATTACACAAAACCTTACTTATGCAAAGAACTCAAGTTTCTCCTCCCATAATTCAATATATAAATAGCTCCTAGTAAGTTTCATCAAAAAAAAGAAAATATTTTGCAACATAGAAATTTCACAGGTTATGTTAACCAAACTGTCCCTACAGTACTAACAGTATTTATAAAGCATATGACAATAAGAAAACACTAGAGAATTACAGGGTCTGGACACTAAAAAAAAAAAAAAAAGAAAAAAAAAATATCAGACAAACCCAATTATGTATCCAGAATCCACACATGAGCAATTTATGTACTAAATACAACCACAATAAGGAAGTTAAAACTTTACACAATTATCCACACAAGATTTAAAAGCTAAAATGTGTGGGTTTGGGGTTTCTGTGGGGTTTTTTTTCTATTAGGTTTATTTTGGGCTTTATTTCTTCAAAAATGTTTCTAACACTGACTTCAATCAGTGATTTATTCAATTCAGACGACACCTAGAGGAGAACTTGAAAAGTAAATTTTGGTACTCCTAAAAGCCAACAAAATGCTTTATGAAGGAATACTTATAATATAGAATCAGAAAAATGGTATCAAAACAGAATACATAAAACACAATACATAAGCTGCATATTACTTACTTAAAACATTAATAATATTAAGTTCCATACACCCTTATCTCTAAAAATCCATAGAATTAGGTATCTAAGAATTTACAAATTAACCAAATCCCATTCAGGAAACAAGCGGTTATGAAAAGGGAAAGTATTTGGTCAAGTTTTTTCAGAAATAAGCCCATGGGACATCTTGTATCCAATTGTCTTCTACCACTTCTTGGCAAGGCAACTTTTAATTTATAAAATCATTATGAAAAACAAAAAACAGGTTTCTAAAAAATATAATTATTTATTACTAGATAATTTTTATTTTTATTATTACTACTAATAATAATACTAACAATAATGAAGAATATGTTAGGAGCACTTTAACATTTGGTAACAAAAAGTCAGTAATATGGTTTAGAATAGTCCTGTTTGTTTATGCCTTACATATCAAGCTGTGGAGTATCTTCCCCAGAAAATACCTCATGCAACCAGCCTGCTCATAATGTATGGCAAAGAAGAGAACAAACAAACAACTCATGAACTGGTTTGCAAACTAAACCAGAATCTAGAAATACATCAATAAACTTACCAATCCTGTTTAAAAAGAACCACAAAACTATGAAAATGGAACTTTTAGGTCGTGCAGATATAAATTTTTGGAGTCTTGACTCAGCTGTTGTAACCTTTTCTACTGGAAATTATTTCAGGTTCTAGAAAATAAAGGCAACCAACTATTTTTTCAGAAGGAAGTGTTGGTCTCCCAAGTTTCTTCTTGGATGTACACTGACACCTCATGGCAATTTAAAAAAAATTAAGGTCTACTCTCTCAGTTTTGTGTTTCTTCTCTTCTTCAAAACCTCCAATTACTTTTTTTTTTTCTTTTAATGAATTGTTGTCCTCTTTAGAAATGTACAGGACATTATTTTGTCCATTGCTCATTTTCCATTAATAAGAAACTACTTAGCATTAATTTTTTATGAGCAGTGGGGGTCTCTGCCTCCCACAAACACTGACTCCTGGAACACAGCAAGTACCTCTTCTCTCCAGCTTCAGTACCTCCAAATTGCAGAAAAGCAACCACAGACACTGTAACTCCTCATAGAGCAGAATCCAGGAAGATAAATAGGACTACTGTTGTATGAAGAATGAAACTGGAAATGTTCTTCCCCAAACATCAGAAACTAGTTCTGGATAATTTTCTGGTGCTACACAAAAGCCCTTTACTCTTGAAGTCCATGAAAACATTCTTAGATACACAAGATTACCTGAGAACATTAACAAAATTCACCACTTCCAGTTCAATTTACGGCAGAGTAGCAACAAGCTTTATCTAGTAACGTTGTACCACAGAAAACAAATGCAAAAGGCAAGGTTCCTTCCAGATTCTCATTCTAGGGTAGAAGTGTGTTACATTTCAGTTTTCCCAACTGGCTGTCTAACATGTATGAAAAAAACTCAAACCTCTGCCATTTCTTCTTTCTTGATTGAGGCAGAAAACAAAAAAAACCAACATCACAGACCAAGGGAAAACTCTGTAGCGTATCTATATTAATAGTGAAGTCACACACTGCACATCTCTACATTGATAAGCTGACAAACTTCTCCTTGCTAAATAAAATTATAAAGTCCTCAACAGTGAAAAATATAAGAGTAATATACAGGTAATAGGCCTGTAATGTTATTTGCTACGGGTATTACCAGGCTCCTCTAAAATACCATAGAGCTAATTTGATTATCATTATCCAAGAAACATTAATACCTAGAGAAAAAATACTCATTTTTTTGAAATACTTGTCTTTACCTAAATATCCAAGACAAAGCCATTTAGAGGCTATCGTTAGTCCCTAAAAATGAAAAGCAGCTCCATTATATCATTTCTTTAGAAAAATTTCTTGATCTTATAAAAAAATAACACTTGAATTTTGTTCTCTAAAGGATTTATAACATTTATGAATCCAATATTTAAACATTATGGCAAAGTCTGTGAAGCTTTCCATTTTAAAAAATAAAATTATTAAAAACAAATGTAAAAATAAACCTTTATCTCTTTCCCATGCCTAAGGGAAGAGAAGAAGATTCTCAAGCATTTACTCAATACAAGTTTTGTTTTATAACTTTTGAAGTGGCATTCCTGTTACATTGAAACCTAATCGAGAAGCACAAAAATATTTACTTTCCATTCCAGAGAAACAACTAATCAACTTTTTGTCTCACCGAACTCCTGGCTTTAACAGAGATGGAACAAGCAAACTGCCAGTCAGCATATTTTTACAACACATTCCTTTCCACCTGTGCCAAAAAGCAGCAGCTGATAAATTCCATTCATCACGGAAAAGAGCTAATTTTTCAGTCATTACTATCACCTATCACTTTCTGGTCAACAGCAAGGGAAATATCATACCTATTCACATTTATAGAAGATTAAAATGAGGTCATCTTGAAGTACACACTGGAGAAAGAATCTGAGGTAACACACTTAAAAATAAAACTTATTCTGCTCCACATGTTTGTACTAAAAAGCTACTAGCACCATTTGCACAAATGGCAGACCATACATACTAACTGCCACAGGCAGCCAGTTTTTTAACTCAAAACTCATCTTTTCTGTATCAGGTGCCAGAATCAGTTAAAAAATACAATGAAAAAATAAAATAAATAAGTGGAAAAAAAAAAGCAAACCAAAAACCAAACCAAAATTCCACCACCCAGTACTACTAAGATCAGGAGAAAAGCAATTTTTAGCTTTCTCAGTTTAATCCACATTTATAGCAATTTAAATTATAACACCAGAACATTTTGTAGCTGCTACCTGAAATTTTAAAAGGTCAAAGAAAGCCACACACACCATTCTGGTACCCATTACACAAAGCAGTAGGGTGTACAGCAAGTTCACAACCCTGGACATCAGGAGAGCAGACTGGTCTCTTCAACGATCTTGCTGGCAGAGTACCATGGGATAGAGCCCTGGAGGGAGCAGGGTCCCAAGAGAGCTGCATGATATTCAAGAATTGTCTCCTCCAGGCTCAAGTGCAGTGCATCCCTACAAAGTTCAGGAAATAAGGGAAGAATGCCAGGAGGTCTGCATGGATGAACAAGGAGCTCCTGAACAAACAAATATGAACAGGTACATTACAGAGAGTGGAAGCAAGGACACATAGCCTGGGAGGAATCTAGACAAATTGTCCAAACAGCCAGAGATCTAGCTAGGAAAGCTAAAGCACTCGTAGAGGTAAATCTGGCCAAGGACAACAAGGTAAAAAATAAAAGCTTCTTCAGGGGCATCAGCAATATAAGAAAGACTAGGGAAAATGTCAGTCCTCTCAGGAAGGATACAGGAGAGTTGGTTACTCAGGACATGGAGAAGACGGAGGTACTCAACGACTTTTTTGTCTTGGTCTTCACCAGCAAGTGCTGCAGCCACACTGCCCAAGTTGCAGAAGGTGAAAGTATGAACTGGGAGAACAAAGAACCTCCCATTGTAGGAGAAGACTGGGTTTGAGACCATCTAAGGAACCTGAAGGGGCACAAGTCCATGCAACCTGTTGAGATACGTCCATGGGTCCTGGGGCAACTGCACAAGGAAGTGGCTAAGCTAATCCACCATATTTGAGAAGTCAAGGCTGTCTAGTAAAGTTCTTACTGATTGGAAAAGGGGAAACATAACCCCCATTTTCAAAAAGGGAAATAAGGAAGATCCAAGTAACTACAGGCCAGTCAGTCTCACCTCAGTGCCCTCCAAGACAATGGAGCAGACCCTTTTATAAATTACGCTAAAGCACGTGGAAAATAAGGAGGTGATTAGTGACAGCCAACATGGCTTCACTAAAGGCAAATCATGCCTGACAAATCTGCTGGTCTTCTATGAGGATAGAGCGGTGGATGGGGGAAGGGCAACAGACATCATCTATCTGGACTTGTGCAAAGCATTTGACACTGTCTCGCATGACATCTCCAACCTGGAAAGACATAGATTTGATGAATGGACCACTCAGTGGGTAAAAAATTAGCTGATGGTTGCACGTAAAGAGTTGTGGTCGATGGCTCAATGTCCAGGTGGAGACCAGTGACAAGTGGCCTCCCTTGGCAGTTGGTATTGGGACTGGCCCTTTTTACCATCTTTGTCAGTGACATGGACAGTGGGATGGAGTGCACCCTCAGCAAGTTTGCCAACAACACCACATGTGGTGTGGTTGACATACTGGAAGAAAGAAATGCCATCCAGAGGGATCTTCACAGGCTTGAGAGGTGGGCCCATGTGAACCTCATGAAGTTGAACAAGGCCAAGTGCAAAGTCCTGCATGAGGGTTAGGGCAATCCCAAACACAAGTACAGACTGGGCTGAGAATGGATTGAGAGTGGCCCTGGGGAGAAGGACTTGGGGGTATAGGTGGACAATAAGCTCAGTGTGACCCAGCCATGTGCTTGCAGCCCAGAAGGTCAACTGCATCCTGGGCTGCATTAAAAGAGGCACAACCAGAGGTCAAGGGAGGTGATTCTCCCCCTCTACTCAGCTCTAGTGAGATCCCACCTGGAGTGCTGCATCCAGCTTTGGGGCCTGAGGAGAGCCATTAAGTTGATCACAGTGCAGAAGCACCTCTCCTATGAAGACAGGCTGAGAGAGTTGAGGTTGTTCAGCCTGGAGAAGGCTTCAGGAAGACTTTAGAGCACCTTCCAGTACCTAAAGGGGTTCTGCAAGAAAGCTTGAATTTTTTACAAAGGCATAGAGTGATAGAACAAAGAGGAACGGCCTTAAACTAAAGGAGGGTAGGTTTAGATTAGATATTAGGAAAAAATCCATTACGATAAGGGTGGTGAGGCACTGGAACATGTTTCCCAGAGAGACTGTGGACTCCCCATCCTTGGAGGTTCAAAATCTGGCTGGCTGGGGCTCTGAGCAACCTGGTCTAGTGGGAGGTTCCCTGCCCATGGCAGTGGGGTTGGAACTAGACGATCTTTAAGGTCCCTTCCAATCCAAACCATTCTATACATGGAAAGGGATGAGTGGAACTGTTTGGGGAAAATGAGACAAAGTCAGGCTCTCTGAAGCACTGCAACAGTGCTATGAACAGTTTTACTACTGGAAAACAGTGAAAATATATCCACCTTTCTCCCTGCAAGGACTAACTTAAAGCACACCTCTCAGAAAGGTACAGAATGTCACAGGCCCCTACTGGGCTTCACCACAGAGTACCGAATCAGGATGCAAAGGTTGACTGCACAGACTGATGGGAGCAGGGCAGAGGTTCTGCAAACCTCAGCAAGTTCCCTACTAAGGGACACCTATTTTTAATCTAATTACACTCCCATATCAATACACTGAAGCATCTTTGGGATTTAGAGTTTTTGTTGGTTCTGGGGGGGTTTTGTGTGGTTTTTTTATTGGTTGGTTGTTTTTTTTTTTTAAGATTAGTACCAGTTGTGGGTTTTTATTAAGTATCAACAAAATGGTTCAGATTCGGAAAGAAAAAAAAAACCAAATTAATCAAGCTAACTGCAGATTAGGAGCTTTACCTGTATTCAAGTATATATCAGTTGTAGCAGTTGCAGAGCTGCTCAGTGAAAATTAAGGGATATGGGGGCAAGGCTGGGGGGAGGGCAGAAAACAACAAAAAACAAAAAACCCCAGAACAACAAAACCCAGCACCAATGCAAATCCTGATGCTTCCTAATCATTAGGCCACTCAATGCAACTTTATATCAAAAGTTAGCAACTTTCTGGAGCAAGAAGATGCAAAAAGATACACCTTCATGTGGTAGCAGAGAAGGTTATAACAAAAAATTCCTTGCAGAGGAGGCTTTTGAAAATACAAGTCACAGCCTGTAACGAATAGGTACAAAAACTGCATGGTTTGGGGAGGTTTTTCAAATCAAGATCTGAAAGAGTTCTGTCTGCTATTTCTCTCCTGTTGCTGACCATGAGTTTGGCTATCTATTCAGATGAAATTCTGAACAAATTTACCTTGAAACTCTGGAAAGACATAATTACCCTAACCATAAGGTAACTATCAGAAACGGAACACCTCTGTGCAAATCATAGCAACTACAGAAACACTCAGACAAAACAAAAGGAGTACAGTGGAACTATCTAAAATCCCTACTAATCTCAACAGACCTGTTTTGCAAAAGAATTGTCTAATCAAATACTACCTGTTTTAACAATTTTGCTGCAAATGCTGCAAGTATATAGTCAGGAATGCCCACAAGTAACACTTACCACACAAAGACACTGTTAAGTTCTGTGACTGAAGGGTCTTGCTGAACACCACTCACCATGAAGATGGCTTCCAATGCACCCCAGCTGGGGACCCCCCAGCAGCCAAACCCAGGCCCTGTCCATGGTCCTGCACTACAAGTATCACAGATGCTAGAGGCATGGACAGCAGGGCTGTCCAAAGTCCCAACAGGGTGAGATCAACTGTGGATGGGCTGTGAAAAACAAATGACTACAGCTTGCTTCAATTTTATAAACAGACTTGCTCATATGGAGCTCCAGGCTTTTGTTTTTGATTTTGAAAGTCATGTGTTTAGGAGGTGGAAATGCATGGAGAAAGATGGATTACAGTACAAGCACGAAAAGTCTTAATGAACCAAGGTTCACATCCCACATCATGGAAGCAAAGATTTCTAGCAACTGAAACTACCATTTCATGACAATCTTCCTCATCCAGTAAGAGGAAGTTGTTGACTGGAAAGAGACTATCATGAAATTTTAGAATGCAAAAGTTCTACCAGAATTGTTCTGTATTATTGTTACTGCTCCCAGAACCTGGTGGTTATATATATATATTATTCTGGTTATATATTTCAAACAGAAATAATATAAGCAATGCATCTTTTTATTACTGGCAAGAAGTAATACTGCTCTTTGTTTCTATGTCACAGACTGCATTATGAAGGTATGAGGAACAGGGTGAGAGACCATGCTGAGTGAGAACAGACTCCAATTTTCTAACCTGGTGGTAGCAACACAGAAAAAAACCCCATGCAGGTGTTACTTCTTTCAAAGTAGAAGTCTACTTCAGTATGGAAACCAGACAATTAAGTATAAAAATAAGTAATTACAACTCATGAACATGCAGCCTGTTGATTAGAACAGGCCTTTTCAGCTTTTATTCAACGGTAATAGTTAAGAGCCTGAAGTGATGCACACTAGCTTCTCAGGCAAACTTACTCTTGAAGTCAAGCATCAGAAACTTCAACACTTTTCTAAAAATCAAGAATAGTATACATATAACCAGTTCTTCCTCAAAAAGTAGGCATGGAGAAGATGAAATTTTTCCTCTAAGCTCTTACGATTTTTTTCACTCTGCCAGGTTTACATATCTTTCCCTTTACAAGGGTTTCAGCTTACTGAGAGGAAAAAAACAAAAAAGAGCATAACAGCTTAAAAGTGTTTTGCTCTCCTCAACAGCAAAGCAACTAGCTCTTTGGCTGAGACCTATACTAAAAAGTTTCCAGAAAACCTGTGCAAGTTGAGAAGGACAGTGGCTTTATATCACTAAAGTAGTTACGTAAGCAAATAAAGGAGACTTTTGTCAAGAGGGACTACTTTGTTCAGAGAATCCATAGATACCACACTAGCAATAGTAGCATGGGGTAATCTCCCCTAGGGGAGGGCTTTACACTAATGCTCTTTTTGTAATCTTAGAACTACTTTCAAGTGCAAACAGTCTCAATCTATTTTCCAATGCTAGAAGGAAGAAAGGAAGTTGCAATTGTTTACTGAGAGAAACAAAACCATACTGTGAGTAATTATTAATTTTTTCATTTGCAAAGTAAGAATCTCAACTGGTATATTAATAGGCCAATACCTCCTGGGACAGAACTGGCAGTGTACTGAGCAACGTGTGAGACATCCCGTGCCAGAAAGGAGATCTCTGGAAGTTTCAATGTATTTATGTAAACACTTGCAGTCTTTACTGCTAGTGGGTTTTACTGACAGATTTCTTCTTTGTGGACCAAAAACAGCTGTGGTAAGCAGGTACAGAATCATCAAAAATAACTGTATGATTACAACATTGTTTAGACGAGTCTTAACTATAAATCAATTACTCAGGTCAAAAAACAATTCTCAGTCACCTTTTCAAGCTGAGCAGAGTAGCACATGGTGTATTCAGCCCCAGCATAGCCAAGGACAAAGAGGGACTACTGTTGTAGTTACATGTCCCCTGTGTTTTCTTTCTGCTGCCACTGCAGTTACCTTACTGTCCCATATGCTGACCTACGGAGACCAACTGTCAGAAAGCTAAAACTGTTTTTTGCTAATTTAGCCCCTAAACTGGCCTACTATAAGATCAGCTGAACCAGTCCAAGAGAACAGCGAGGAAACTCCCAAGGGAGGGATATGAAGGGAGACTACCTTTTCTAACAAGGGCTTGAAGCTACTCTCTTTTTCAGCAGCACTTAAAGTAGTTTTGATAATCTGTGTAGATGCACCTTGGCTACTGGTCTCATCTACAAATCAGACCTCTAATCATATTTCCAAACAATGCAGTAACTAAAGTCTTAACTTTTTTAATCTTCTTAAAAGAAAGCATAATCACCGCTCAGCCACTTTTATAGATCTGAAGTGTATAAGAACCAGATGATAAATAGTGTAAACATAATCAGTGGCAATGCATCATCTTTTCTCTAACTTCTGCACACAACCCCCATCATTCCTGTCCACGCACACACAGCGTGCAGCAGAAGGTCAGGTAGACAGCACCCCTCAGATGTGTGAGCTGCACAGATGTGAGGTCACCCTCAGCATCCCATGACTACCCCACTCCACCTGCAACACTTTCCCCTTGGACAATCAATATCCTTCATCTCACCATACAATTTTTGCATAGATTAGCACAATGAGGTATTTTGAACACTTTGAATATTGTTCATTGGTTTAATATATAATTTTTATAAGAGCGTTCATCAAAAGATATCCTGAAATGTCTAAGTGTAGGATTCAAACACTGCTTCTAAATACATTCTTATCTGCCAAATATTGTTTTTTGATCTCAGCATTTTTATACTTGATCTTTATGTTCAGATTTGTGCCTACATTATTATTGTTTTGGATTGAAGACTATTTTCAGTCACAGAATGGGTGAGGTTGGAAGGGACCACAGTGGGTCATCTGGTCCAAACTGCTCAAGCAGGGTCATCCTAGAGCACAGTGCACAGCATTGCATCCAGACAGTTCTTGAATGTCTCCAGTGAGGGAGACTCCACAATAACTTAGAGAAATCCAGAATATCTAAACTGAAGAGCAGAATGATGAAAAAACCCCTTAATTTTGATGATTTTTCTATCCTAGAAATTTTCAGTCAGACTTTCCAAGAAGTCACATTACTCCAAATAATAATTTGGAATATCATATGTGAATGTACCAGCAGTGCAAAGTCATAGTCTAATTCAGTTTGAAAGAAGGAAAAGAAAGAATGACTATTGGAAATCACTCTAAAAAAATAAAAAAGGAGCAGCAATATCAAGTTCTGTCACTTGGTGGCAGCACACCAAAGAAAACCAAAACACTTGAGCAAGACCACAAAATTTCTTCCTAGCTCATATTCCTCTACATCTCTCCTAAAAGTGCCCAAATTCCTGAAAGGCTGTAGTTACTTCACAAATTTAAGATAGGCACCCAAATTTTTAAGACTACTGACTTCACATCCAAGGAGACATTAAAAGCTTAAAACTAGAAGAGCCTTCAGCCTTTCCAACATGTTTACAGGTTCACCTACTTCCACCCAAACTGCCAAATGCACACTAAATAGGATTCTCAAGCAGGTGCAAGGGTGAGCAAGCAAACAGAAACAATATTTAAAAGCCTGACGTCCCAACAGCAGTAACTGATCCTACAAACGGAACTAAACAGGGGACTGATTCAGATGAACCATGAATCTGGTGTCGTCAGAAAATGCCTGCCAACACACCAGAAAACTCATTAAAATATTTTAAACTTCTACCAACATCTCTTCTGCCACCTGAAACTCTTGCCAGCATTACATATGACAGGCAGCACCGCAGGCAGTAAGTACTTGACAGTGCTATTGTAGTCAGTGGCAATGAACCAGAACCGATAGTCTTCACCCATTTAAATAATTGATGTTAAGTAAAGACTAGATTTAATTAAATTAGTAATATTTAATAATAATTAAATAATTTAACAAACACATCCAGCAAATGTTTGAAACTACTACTACTGAAGCAGAAAGGAGATGCAATAAGAACAAAAAGATTTGCCAGTTTCCTTCTCCTCTGAGCAATGCTGTGGCAAAGGCTCATTTATCACATGGGGTAACAGGATCACTGTCTTTTCTCTCAAGCTGATATTTTACACACAGACATACAAACTATATAATGTCTTATTTCTGTAACCACATGATAAACAGCTTTATTTTGCACTATTTGTAATCTACATGTCAAACTTATCAATGACTAATAAAAGATTACTATATGCTATCACATTATTAACACACAAGTTCAATGACAGTTCTTTTATATCTGTTTTCTATGTATTAGATCTTGATTAGTATAATTTCTTAATAATGATCCCACATAAAAGCAACTTATAAAGTCTTCATAGTACTTTTTTTTTTTTTTAACCAAACACAAGCTGATATTATCCAAATACTTGAATTCTGGGACAAAGAATTTGAGTTTAAAAGAGAAAAGTACTTTTAGTCAAGCTTTAGGAAGATTAACCCATCAGTTTAAGCCCAGCATTAGGAAATATGTATCACTTGTATCACACAGGAATGACTGTGATAGTTAAAAATGTTAAATAATTTCAAGTAGAGAAGATAAACTCCCCTTTTCCCCTATCTAACCAAATAGCTTATTGTTGTCTACTACATATGCAGTCTGGTAGGGCCCTTCAATTTTTATCAGCTTTATTAAAACTACGCTTTCAGTGGGACACACACACACACACACACACACATATGAAATGACTTAGCCTAATCCAGCATGGCAGCAAAAAGATAAAATGGAGACCAAGGGAGAGAGATGAAAGGAAACATAGAAAGCAAGAGAAGCGCAGCAGTTTGCCATCAGAGGGAGTACGAGCCTTAAACAAGAGTGCTCAGCTTCCAGGTGGGAGCAGACTTGCAGCTCCGGAGCAGATTATAAACACCTACACAGGTTTAAGGGAGGGCTGGTCCTCCAAATTTTTGTTGAGAAACAGCATATATGGGAAACAGCTGCAAGAAAAGTAAGTTTCTGTTGAAAACAGAGCTACTGCACTATTTTTATATGTAGACAGACATAGCCATGGTACAATGAAAAACAACTTTCAAGTTTAGACCATTTAAATTACCAATATTAAATAAAAGTTTGGAAAAAGGTGCTCCTGATCATTTTTCTCAATAAACTTACTGCCTCAAAAAGGAAAAAGGGATTTTACATTGCAGTATGGAGCTTGATTTGGGGTCTGACAAGTGAAAAGGGACAAGCTTAACAAGTAAGGCACTTGACTATACATCAGCCTTCTCTCAGTTTCACTGGTGCTGTTCAGTGCCAAGTGTGCCTTCAGCACACTGCATGCTCCTCAAAATTACCTGTAACAGCAGATCCTCAGCTGAGGCACGGATAAAATAGGGGAGAATTATCCTGTTAGAAAAGAAAATTATGTTATACCCCACCAAACACACAAATTCCTAAGTCTTCTTTTCTATCCCTTCTCCTAAAGAGGGAGGAGAAACCATTTTTCAGCACATCCAAGACCTACCAGCGTCTATTAGACGCACTCTGTTTCAGGAAGAAAAATGTTTGCCCATTTACTCGTGTTGCAGAACACACTAACTTCCTAATACACTTAGAAAAAACAGTTATCTCTATTCCAAAGGTACTGAAAAAGTAGCAGAGTGGTCTATAGTACCTCAGGGTATTTTCTACATCCAAATGATGGAGCCATTTCCTTAGGTTATCTTCATTTTTCCTATTTAAAAGTGGCTTCAGCAAAATCAGCAGAACTCTGGCATCTTTTAAAAATAAAGTCAATTGCATTTCTGTCAGGGGTTACAAAAAAAAAAAAAAGGAGATTGCTTGCCCAATTTTAAAAGGAAGGTGAACTAAAATCTTTTTGAATCATAGCAAAAGAATTCTAGTTGGGATGGGGAGAGGAAAACACTCTTTTTCACAGGAATCAAAAGCTGGAGGCACATACTTGGTGTTAAGTACCTCACCTGCTTAGGACAAGTGTAAATGAGTCATACCATCTGTACTCACGTTCAGAGGACAGTCTGGCAAGATAGCGGGAGAACACAAAGCAAATATGATGTTATGCTCTTATTGTTATGGAAGCAGTTAAGCTGGGAATAGAGGAAGATTTAGCAGTTAAAATAAGAACTACCTACAGCAACAGACACTGAACACCTTATGCTTTGAATTTATAATTATTTGTAGAATTCTACATAGAAAGCTGTAATACTTAAAGATACGCAGAGACTCACATATAACAGTACTGCAGAGTACTGTTATTAATGCTGTATTTCACATGAATATTTCTCTCTCACAGAATAATGCACAGATGCTCACAGTAGAAAGTAAATAGATTGGAGAATGAAGTCATTGTGGAACATCAATAATTCAGAGAGAAGCTATTTAAGATAACCATTTGTTACAGAGACGAGACAAAATGCATTGACTAAGAAAAAAAAAACAAAAACAACAGAATCAACACAGGCGAGCAGCCTTCTGAACCAAGTTGTGCTGAGAAGAGTAAAAGCAATAACCACATTGGAAGAAACAACAAGTATCTCACAAAGACACAGTGTGAGACTAATCCCAGCAAAAGTGGGAGAAGTTCCATCCAAAAAGATGACTCCTGGCAGTATCTGAGCAAGGGCAAAGCCATCACCAGCATCTGGAGGAAAATGCCACAGAAAGCTGCTATTCTCAACATAGCTGTGTGGGTGGGGCACCCAAATTCAGGGAAGTCAGAACTAAGATGTAAAGGTTTATCATGAAATAAATTACTAATTGTAATTGAAAAATGTGCCAGAGTTCAGTTTTCCTCAGTTCTCTTTTAAAAAGTCCTAGACAGTCAAACTATGTGGAAGGCTGAGCTTACTAACATTATTTTAGTTGTAATAAAAGCAATATATTTTAAAATACAAAACTAAGCTTACTTTGGATCCCAGGATATGTAAGTTAACATATGCAACACCTAGCTTCATCTTTTACATCAGATGAGAGGTGGTAGTAGCACATCATGCTACAGACCGTTTCAATGTAACACAAACACACAGCTTATTTATGATGGTTACATTTAAACTAGAGTACTATCAGGAAGGACAACAAGTTCTTCCAAAGATATTCCTGGGTATCTCGAGGGCTGGAAGGGGGAGAATAGACATCCATCTGCTGTTCCAAAATCCTTGTGATGATTTGTTTATATTTTATACCAAGCTTCAAGAAGCATCAAATGTACAGTTAATTTAAAATGGCATCTCACTTTCTCCTAGTTTTCATGCCTTCATCTTTTAGTTATGTGAGAAAACTGTTTATGATCTTAAAATAAAAGGAAACTTGATGCACTTGTGTTCGTTTACTTGATCCTTAAACTTTTTGTTTGGTTAAGATCACGTATATTATTTCAGAGCATTCTAAAGGCTATAGTAACAGCATTTACAATTCCCAGTAAGTTTAGCAGCAGCAGATATTCACAAGGATGTCTGCGCCCAATAATCACAGTACACAAGTAGGCACACTAACATAAAATCAATATCATTAACATGTATGTCCAGCTGTGAGCCGAGCTGATTTGAGGGGAGGAGAGGACATAAAGGGGTAGGAAGATGCTATGCCATGCCATCTCCTCAGTGACTACTGTTTACCGGGGCAACCACTCAGAGAAGCTTCACAGGCAAATGAAGCAGTAACTCAAGCTGCTTCATTATGAATCAGCAGAACTGTCAGAGATCATGTCAAAAGTATTAGACCATTTCTAAATAAAAGTAAATTCAAAAATAGATTGAAGAGCACTCCTGCTGTTGAATCCTACTTATTGATTTGCTATTCAGAAAAAATCTTTGAGCTTGAACAGTTCCCTGGCTAAAACAAGAGGTAAAATAATGAACTGACAAGCCTGGAGAATAGAGAATCTATGAAGCATCCTAAATGATATAAGTGAAAACATGTGTTGATCCTCTGATGTTCATACCACTATTAAAAATGAAAAACGACCAAGGCAGAAGAGGAGAAAGATCCTATAGTGATTCCAGAAACCTCTACCTACATGTTATTTCAGTGTGTCCACACATGTAACTTCAAATAATAACTACATATACAAAAAGCCATATCAACACTGAAAATTCTTAAGGCATACCTGAGAATGACACACTTAAAAAAACCCCCACAAACTACTGCAGCTCAGATTCCATTTCCACAGTTTTCAGTTTTTACAATCCTTTTCATTAGCTACCTCAGAGGTAATTTTCATTTAAAAATTTGGGAAGAAAGCGAAGCAAGCAAAAGATGAATACTGATGGGACATAACATCAAGAGAACAGACAAAATGCTACACAATAGCATTGCACCTTAAGCTGAGGGAACAAATCTTTAAATGCTATTTCACACATCTTTTAGCAAGGTAATTATCTGGATAAAAATAAAGTAGTGTGCTGTGCTGTGAGTCATAGACATTCATATCTAAATCAACCCATCAAGAAAGTTCACAACCAGGACAGTTTTTTAGAACTTACAGCTACTTCTCAAAAACACTGTACTTTAACAAAGACAGAAAAGAGTAATGCTTTCAATCTGAACAGATGCTTGTCACGTTCAAAGAAGAGACTACAAGAAGTGATGTTCATACACATTAAAATCAAAGAAGAAAACACAGGTTCAGAGCTATTTGAGTCTATTTTGTCCATAGCACGTTACCTCTCAAAGGCTACAGCTTGGTTTCACAAAAACTTCAGTGCTTGAAAAACATAAGAGGACTGAAGAGTTAAAACCCCTCAGATTATTACTGTGGAACAGAGACTTTCTGGTACACAGCTGTGACATATTTAAGAACATCTACAGGAAGACAACTGTTAAAAATGGATATTGGGTAGACAGAGGAAAGCACTGCATGCTTTATGTATCTGCCAAGGCACAGAGATTAGACTTGATCAATAGAATTTGTAGGATAGCAGGGTGGCTGTTTGTCTTTTACCAGCACATCACTTTTAAGAAATTGTTTCTTAATTCATGAGTTTTAATCATCAAATTTAATTTTCATGTGTCTGAATTTTAACATTTCCGGTCTACCTAATATGAGGGTAGAAAATATAGGAAGAAGGGTTTAGGAGCATTTTAGAAAACACTGAAAAAACTACACATCCAACAAAGAGAATGGTAAAACAAATACTGTTTCAAACAAAAACGTGTGCATTTGTGAAATTAAGTGATAGGCATAAAAAAGAATGTCAGAAACATTCAGCTCATGCACCAACAGGAACAAATCATCACAGGTAAGAACTTCCTTGGAGTTGTTTCTCCCTCTCTGAAAGGAAAGCAATACCTTTTAGAAGAATGTCTTTAGAGTAATTCTGAAAGCAAAAATAGAAGTACATCAAAATGGCCTGACTGGATCTTTAAAGAGGAAGTGCCATAATTCATAGGGACCAACAATGCATGCAGTCATTTCTCTATTCCCAGCAATGCAATCAGCAGTTGTCTTCTTAATCCTATTGACTATGTGTTTCAAAAAAAAAAAAAAATGGAATACATAGCAAAAGATATGGAATAAGCAGCTCTTTGAATAGATTTAAGAGTCTGCAATTTCACATAAACATTTCCAGCACTGCTAATGCACATGGGTTTTTGTTGTCTTATCAGCCTTGAAGCTACTGGTAGAGGACAAAAACATAGCTTTAAGATGGGACATGAGAAGAGTCAGAATTCACTTGGAACAGAGGTGTTCCACATAGGTGTGTCCATATAAGGTCAGTGACATAGAGCTTTTATTTCCCCAAAATGCAAACTCTAAAAGAGAACTGGCCAGCAGACTTAGAGACATATTTTCAGCATATGGATGTAGCAGCACTTCACCTTACAAGAGGCCCAAATCAAACAATGACAGGTCAAATATTTGAGTCAAAACATGATTTTTCATTTTTTCCAGTTCCATGGGAAACACAGAGGATACTATCACACACTTCAGGACTTCCTCCAGGGAAGAACTCAGTTGCTTGGACAGGATACCTCCTTTACCTGCACTCTGCCAACTGCTTAAAGCTTAAATCATGACTGCCACTTTCACATAAACGTATGAGGAAATCTGGCATTCCTACCTGCCATGCACAAGTGCCATAGCAGACTCTATTACATCAATACAGCCTGCAAAGGGAAGAAAATAGGATTCCTCTGACTGCCACAAGTCACCTTCTCTATCTCATCTGAGGACTGCTGTGCATAAAAGCACAATCTTTAAGTTCGGCAGGATGTGGTCATTAATCAGAAAAAAGGAGTAAAAAATTTTTTTAAAAACTATTATTATATTTCAGACAGTGGAACATTTAAAGAGATGAGAAAAAGACAGATTAACTGCTACAGCTAAGTCCACTTGCATGGTGGACACAGACATTCCCAGGAAAATTAATCCCAAGAAAGTAATGTTATCAATCTGAAGTAGATCACTAAACCAAACTGAGGCCTTACTCATTTACAGTTAAATACCACTACACTGACTACACAGAATTCACTTCCAAAGTACATTTGGCTACCTCCAAGTATCTAGGTGCAATGTTCTTAAAAACAAATAAAACAAGTCAGATTTTTTTCTTGACAGACAGGAACCCAAGAAGAGTTGTGCCACAGGAAAACTTAAAGTTTTTCACTTCTTCAGCGGTAAGATAGGGGCCAGATGGGAAAAGATTGGGAAAAGACATCTCTTACGAGGAGAGACTGTGGGAGCTGGGCCTGTTTAGTCTAGAGAAAAGAAGGCTAAGAGGGGATCTCATTAATGCATACCAGTATCTCAAAGGCAAGGGCCAAGAGGATGTTGTCAAACTCTTTTCAGTGGTGCCCCGTGAAAGGACGAGGAGCAGTGGCCATAAATTAAACCAAAAGAAGCTCCATCTCAACATGAGGAAGAACTTTACATTGAGAGTGGCAGAGCACTGGAACAGGCTGCCCAGGGAGGTCATGGAGCCTCCCTCTTTGTAGGCACTCAAAACCCACCTGGACATGTTCCTGTGTAACCTGCCCTAAGTGACTCCGCCTTGGCAGAGGGGTTGGACTAGAAGATCTCCAGAAGTCCCTTCCAATCCTAATGATGTGAAGACAACCTTTCAAACACAGAGCAGCAAAGTGACGGGTACTAAACAGGCTGTGATCCAGCACAACCAAATCCAGAGACAAAAGAACTGCCCTAAAAAACAAATATTCCATCATCTCTCCAGAACTCCAGTAAAGCAGTGTTGCAGCAATTTCTCCTTCTCAGTCCTAGACTGCTTAAGTCCCTCCACAGGGAGATGACAAGCAAGCTACCACTAAATAAGCCTCACAGAAGAGACAGCTGATTGCTTTATTAACACTTTTTAAACTAATTTCTACCTATGTTTAGAAGAAGGGCACACCCAGTCAAATCAAAGTGAACTATCTTGGTTTCTGTTTTTGCTTTTTGGATGCATTTAAATAGCACATGACAACTTTTACAGTGTGTTAATTTCTTCACGTTTGTTACTTTAATGTGTTATTACTTTGCTTTTATTACTTTTGCTGTACTTTTTAATTTATGATTTTATCCGAGCATTTAATAAAACCAGAAAATAAAAAAATATTAAGGTGTTTTGATTACATGCCACTAATTAAAATCTTCCCAAAATGTCTCAAGTTAAGTAGTCCATAGTATTTCCTTCATACAACACTTAATAAGCTGAATCAATGACTTGGAGGATTAGTCACTTCGTAAGAGAAGCTTTTCTCTTCCCCACTGAACAGACCATCTAAGAGGAGTAATTTTAAAGAAAATACCATTTGTTCCAGAAGAGGCTACTGTCGCCTAATGCCGCTTTCAAACAGTGAACTTTCACAAACTTGTTCCAAGTGCTTAGCTCATGACTTCCGTCCATGAAGCAGCTTGAATTCAATCCTCTGGCAACAGATATACACTACTTAAGTGTTACTTTTTTATAATTCTTGGAATGAAAGAATGTAAGTAGATGGTATACTTAAATCTTAAAAAGTTAATATTCATATCTTTCCTTAATGTAATTTTTAAATTAAAAATTTCCCTGCCCTGTTCTCTATGTACTCAAGCTTGAACATTCCCTCAAAGTTCCCACAATCCATGCCAATAAACCACACTGAAAATAGATTAACCTTTTGTCTAGTCTTATCACTGAGAACCTTTGTACAACATAATACACAAAGCACAACAAAAAGTACTCCGTATCTGCTGTAAGACAAGGAACATTAAGTACAGAATAGCGAGAATATCACCATAAATGTAATTTAATTCGCAACACTGACCCTGATTTTTAAACAGTAACAGCTACATAATACAGGTATTCTCAAAACTTTGCATACTTTTAATAACTTCATTTATTTCAGCATAACAAAGAAGATTCTGCTCTCCTCTCATATTCTCTCATGTTACAAAGCAAATCTAAAATCTGATATTGAGGTAAGCTTTCTTAAATATCAACTACTTTCCTATTAACACTGTGCACTTTATTTAATGTTTGTCATTCTTGTTCTAACCCCCCTTCCCACATTCCAGTGTTCATTTGTTTATGTTTTACATTTTTATGTCACTCATGTGGGTTTTGACACCTACTAGAAGCAGCACTAATATCATCCTCTAGCCACAGCAGACAGCTGACCTACTCATAAAGCAACCCCTGAATGACTGCCTCAGGTTTTTAGGCTAAAATGAAAAAAAATAAATTAAATGGTGATGAGCATTTTCAAGAACAAGTATGAAATAGAGGCTGTAACCTGACCTTCACTAGGTCCTCACAAACATACAGGTGATATGTAGGTGATATGTATTTGTGTGGAGACTGTTAAGTGCGATTTTATTATACTCTTATTTGCCAAGGTAATTATTCCCAGTGCTTTCTTGCAGTCAAAAGACATGCCCAGTTCTGTTGTGTTGTGTTTTGTTTTGTTTTTTTTTAAACCAAGCTTTGTAGTTTTATCATTGCTTATTCCAGAAAATAAAACCAGCAGATGCATGCATAACCTCATCCAT
Organism: Corapipo altera; assembly: GCF_003945725.1. Taxonomy (NCBI): domain Eukaryota; kingdom Metazoa; phylum Chordata; class Aves; order Passeriformes; family Pipridae; genus Corapipo; species Corapipo altera. The sequence continues at coordinate 14,035,860 of NW_020884880.1, forward strand.
AACCCACTGAATTAAACAGCTTTGAAGCATGATCAAACTGAGAAACAGAACAAAGTAAGGAACAGTCCACCTTGATAAGGCTTTCACTGATGGCGATTCAAAACACTATCTTCTTTAGCTGATGATAAAAATATTTGCACAACCAATGTGCTTATATTGTGGTATCCATACAACGATACTACGTGATATGTGCAATATAAAACAGGAAGTTTAACTACTATTTTTTATTTCCATTTCCTATAGAGCTGAGATGAAAAAAATTCTATTACAGAAGACTGTAGTTTATTCTTAGACTGACATGCTTCATTAATTACTATTTGTAGAGTTTATTTCACTTAGGTATTTTTCTATGACCATATTTTCTTACTAGATATTTCCCTACCCCAAGCATATATCTGTGCAGGGAGATAGAGGGATCACTAGTCACAACAGGCATGAGTCCAAGCCGTCACTGGATGGTGTCCAAGAATTAAAACTGCACACACAAGAAGCATAAGAAGTTGAAGGGCCTTCTGTCCATACATAATTCTATGAGGAAAAAGGCTGCAGCAAATTCAAACTACTTTTGGTACACAGTTTTCAGGTAACTGGACTACCTGAACATGGTCTTATACCTTCACTGTAACCTCTTGAGAAGAGATGGAAGGCGAGAGAAAGTCTTTTGGATGTCATTTGCAGAGCTCCAGTTGTAAAACTGAGTAGTAGAGCATGTGATCAGCCTAAGAGGGGAAAAAAACAACTTTAAAATGCTGCAAGAAAACTGACATGTTACTGACATGTTGTATAGGAGACAGGAAAAAAGCTGAGAGTCCTGAAAGGCAGCACATGTGGTAAATAAGTGTGTCACAGAGGAACTTTTCTTCTTTCAGTGTTTTTGTAGTCAATATAAGTCAACAGGGTGTATTATAAATAGAAGCAGACTCCTTAAGACCCTAGGTTCTCTCACAATTAAAGAGCAATTCACAACCATACTCAAGCCCCAAAACAATCAGGAACCAGACAAGAAAATTAGGCCTGTTGCTGAGTTTCAAAACACATTGTAAGAACTTGCAGGTCCAACAACAATAAAGTTACTTTCTCAGAGAGAGAGGTCCAAGGCAGACCACACTCAAGTTTCTCCATTCACCAGCGCCCAAACCAAAGGACACTCACACAAGACACATCATCTTTGATTACAGGACTTCTGACACAAAGCAAGAGATTAGAGTAGGTTTATCTGAGCCAAAACACTCCTTTCTAATTCCTACTAAGGAAAACTTTCAATGAACAACTTCACGGTCATATGCTAACCTAAATAATTTGCCTCTCCCCCTCCCGTTTCACCACTTTGCAGAAGAACAAAATGAAAGACTGCTTAAGCTCAGCTACAACCTAATATCAAACCACGGCCTTTGCAGGAGATCAGAAGCTATTGAGTTTCAATCATTACTGTTAGAAACCTTGCAAATGAAAAAAAGCCCCAAACAACTCAAGGAGAAGCACATCATCAAACTCCATCCTAAAATTATTGAAATTCTACCCTTTCATGAAAATTTACTTACTCTTCTGACTTTAAAGACCAGGGATTATTCAAGCAATGTACTCCATTTCTTACATGCACAGTCCTACCCTACACCAGAAATATATTTGCATTCAGTAGTTCATGTATCTGTATTTCCTTCTCCTATCTGTCAGCTGAAGATGCTGGCATTCACTGTGGTAGATAATTTCCAAGTCATATAATTAGCATAGCTTTGGCTGTTAATTAATCTCTTAAAGGAAAAACAGAGTAATAAGAAAAACATATCCTACTGTTCCTGCCTGTATTTAACCTTGCTTGTTACAGGTCATTTTCATTGTTTCTTATCTAGTGAAAAAAAATCAAGACAGTGCAAATACACCAAAGCTGCTGCCACCTCACTTCTGCAGCCATGCCATACAGCATGAAAAGAACTTGGCATTCTGAACAGGCATCCTGTGACAATGCATCACAGCCAGGCTACATGTCCCCAAACTCCACACAAGAGCAGGTCATGAAACCATCAGGTCAAATGGCATCATTCCAACACTTCCTCCTCTTTTCTTCAACTATCCTTCCTACTTTTTACAGGTTACTTTTTCTGAAAACAAGGGGTGTCAGGCAACATTAAGGAAGCACTAATGGGCACTGCAGTCATGAAATAATAAATAAGTAAAAAAAAAGCTTTTGAGGACACATGTAATGTATGCCAGTAGAGGTAATAAGAGCTCCTGTAACGTGGAAGGCTGAGCTCCAGCAGATGTATTCATTCTTTTCTGCAGGCACATTCATTCTGTCTTTGGATTCAGTGAACTGTGGCTGACTGCTGCCACCAGACTGAGTTTCAGGTCTACAAGGTTTATTTCTGCTTGTGGTCATTCAGAGCCAATTTTCTAAAGAACTCACTCCAGAATGACAGTTCCAAAACAACTGTGCAACATCTCCAATCAACATGGAAGAGAGCCCTGCTAATACCAGTATGGCAAGCTTCCAGGGAACGGGAGCTGGACTTCTCCTCTGATAGTCTCCACAGACACCCCTGGCATTGCTATTCCTCCTGCCATTCAAACAGATACTATTTCTTTGGCTTATGTAAGTTCCAGTAGGGAGCTTTATAGAAGGAAACATATCGTGCTTCCCCATGTAAGGGATTGGAAGTCGAGACAGGAAATCAATGGGATACCCCAAATGCATAGGGTGTTTTCTATAGTCACTGCAAGAGCAAGAGAGAGCCTTCCAGGTGACAATTAGGTTGAAATACGAAGATGTAATCAGCAGCTTTTTAACAGTCATGCTAATTCTTCTACTACTTTTGGGCCTAGAGTCATGAACCATGGTACTTCTAGCAGTTATTCTAGACTTCTCCATGCAATAAGTTTAATACTTTAATGATTACTAAAGCATTTTCAACACATATGCAGAGCATTACAGAAATTTTATCAACCTTCAGATGTGAAAACCTCACAACTAATTTGTTCAAATGCAAACTATGAAAAACATCACATTTTTAAACAATTATGGCCTGTTAAATGTTGAGAGTTAAAAAAAAAACAACCAGGAAACCAATTCACAATGTGCAAAGACCTTTCAAAAATAAAAAATGTGGCTGCATGCAGCTATATTTGCCCTTCCAAGATGATAAATTTGATATACTTGATCAAAAAACATTTTTTACATCTTTGGGTGTAGAAAAACAGCAGGAGACATCCTCTTCTGTATATTATTCACAATGTTAGTTTTAGATTAGAGATGCTGGGAGAGTCCCTTTCCTGTGCTGTAGAAAGGTGCAGCAGGCAGAAAAAGAAATCAATGTCTTGAAGTCATTGTAAACAAAGCTCCACAGGGTAGCTGGATACCTGTTGGTTTTTGGATGATCCTTGACTACAAAACCCTGAACAGCACTGGTATTCACTGACACTGACAATCTGTGATATCCTAACCATTTCTGTCCTTTTGGTTTTCACTCTAGTTTTACAAATCCTCTCTTCACTTTTCTTTTTTTACTCTCATTATGAAGACTTTCAAAGAACTCCTCTCTTGAGCTCTGTTTCTTATGGAGTAGATTAAGTTGACTATTTACATCCCTGATTGCAGTAAGCATAATTTGCTAAACTTACGGTAAAAAGAATGGAGAAATGTCTATGGACAAGTCATAAAATGTTACTTATTCTTTACTTCAAAGGTTCTATTTTAATAGATTTCTCATTCTGTTATCTAGGTAGTGTTAGATAATGAACAAACGGCTGTGTGCTGGTGGATGGAAGGAAACAGCAAACATCATGAGGTAGGAGTGGAAGAAATAAATAATGAGCTGAATGATTACTACAGGATCAGTAATGATGCAGGTTAGTAACGGCATTTGCAATCTTGCAGGTGACAGAAACAAGAAGAGAAAGTGTTCTTCTACAAGTCCGCCTTAATACTTAAAGTTATCCCCTAGAATGAAAGCACTGTTAAAAAAGAAAAAAGCAATAGATACAGTAGAGCTATAAAGCAAAATAGTGCTCCTGGAACTGAGACAGGAGCAAAGGAAATAAAGGCTATCAGGCAGTACCACTATAGGGCTCTAATTTAGCAGAGACAGCACAACAACACAGTATTAAGCATAAAACCTCTTTCTATCAACGCTCCTGTTTTACAAACATAGCAAGAACTGAACAAAACTCTGCAGTTACAAAGTGATGGAGGAGAGGGGTAAGGAATTCCATTAATATGTTATTTCTGAAGCATCCTTGTACTGTGACTTGGGACATTTCACTAATTCAAAACAATAACTAATAACATAACCAGAAAAATAATGTTAGCATTTTGGTTTTCTTTGTTTTCTGATTTCATGTCCTTCATTTTAATCTACCAACAATAGTTTTTGGGGAAACACTGGTGAGTGAATGAAGTGTTAGCAGACACTAACACAGAGATCTGAGGCAGGAGAGAGACATCAAGTGCTCAGGATGGAAAGGACTTCTTCTGTCAGTCCCGTAAGCAACTGACAGAAGAAGCAGATGCCTTGAAGATAGGACAGGGAAGAAGAGAATATCAATTACCCCAACATTGTAGGAAATGCAGTCTGCAGTAGTAGATTTAAATGACTAGATTATGCATTAGTTATAGATTGTTAGTACATAAATGACTATAGAACTTCCTGAAAGTGTTTTTTTCTCCCTCTAGTTCAGGTGTCTATGACTCAAGTAGGTCTTCCAGCTATGAGCTAGGTAGATCCTTGGTCTCTTATGCTGCCTGCTGCTCGATGACCAGGTTCCTGACGGAAGGTTCAACTTCCTCCATGTCAGGGGGACCAGTATAGATGGAGCTATCAAAATAAAATCAAAAAGGAGGACAAACAGCAAAATCTTGAAAGAAAACATGAATTCTTCATGACTTCTAGAAACTCTGTAAGCTCTAAATAGGCTCATTTTGGTCTCGGTGCTTTAACTACTGCAATTTTGTTCTCATTTTGCCATGCTGAAAGTCTTTGCTTGTGCTCCCTTCTCTTCCTTCTTCATTAAGGCACTGTACTATCTTCACTTTGTCAAAGTAAAAACAAACAGCAAAAAATCCAGATGTATCCATGCTTTCTTCTCCACACCAGATGGAAGCGAGTACAGGATTTCAGCACAAAGTGAGAGTGAACCTTAAGTATGATTGCATGACTGCAAAATGACCAAGAAGAACTTACAAGCCAATGCTCATCATCTGGAATCAGGAAGGCCATTAAGTGAAGTTCACTGTTTGAGAGTATGGAAACATTAAATATTTAGGATGACTACAGCAGTTCAGGACACAGTCAGAATTAGCCTAAACCCATGTAAACAGGCAAAGTTACGTATAAAACCTGGATATTCACTAAGTTCTAATATGAGTCAGTTACAATTACTCTGGGGCAGGAAAACTTTTTCACCCCCATTGCTGTAAATGTAGTTCTGAAGTTTAAGATAAGCTTAAGCAAAATGGCTTTGCTTTTTTCCTTTTATTTTTCCCCAAGCCCACGGTGTTAGAATAGGCAGATCTTTGCTTTAAACATCTCAAATTTATATACAGTTTCAGTACTTACAGTGGGAAAAATACTTGTACTCAGGCTGCCCTAAATAGGTAGATTTTAGTCATGTAAAAACTCTACTTACAGAGTACTGTTCACTCAGTTCACATACATAACATTACTATAGAAATAAACAATGAAATTCTAAGATTATATTCAATTCACAGTAAAGAGCATCTCATTATTTTAGGACAGAAGTCATCAGGTGCTTCAGCTAACAAGTAGTTCCTCAGTCTTCAAGGATGCTACACATCAACTATTTTGTCGCTCTTTTATTTGCATATTACTGCTGGTGCTTCCTCTTTAACTCTGTGCACCCACACAGCTGCCTACAAGTCTCATCTTCCCTTCTCTTCCAACTACTGAGTCCCACCACTCTTGCATTAGCTTTGTTTTTTGTGCTGAAATGGGTCAGTGCTGTATAATTCATCAACACCCGAATCACAACTGAATTAACATAGCTGAACTGGTATATTACCACCCCTTGGGGAGAGTGCCAGTGTCATTACTAAGCAGAGGAAGAATAACATTCCCTGATATTTCAGAGCTTAAATATTAAGATTCTCTCTTCATTTGCACAAAGGATAACACCAAGACACCTTATTTCAGATTAATCTTCAAATACCAGACTAGAATTTGTCCTCCACCCCCAACAATGAAGGAAAACAAAACCCCCAAGAATCAGTACTGTAAGCATGCTCCCAGCATTGAGTGATGAATGGCTTTATTTTTTTATTGATGTGAAATGTTCTGTGATTGGTATTATGATACAGGTTACTTAAACACAAACATTATAAATAACTTTGAAACAGTTAGTCACTGTAACTAAGGCAACGAGTCTCCCACTCAATTTCCAGAAATAGGAGTAGAGGAATAGAGGTAAGAACAAAATAAAAAGTTGGCAGGAGCAAAAAAAACAAATGATCAGAAGATATTAGTTTGACCTCAGGAAGGCCCAGGTGAGTACAGAAAAATGCAGCACCTGAGAAACAAACCAGTTGATAAAAGAAGTGGAGGACATGAAGTATATAATACCAAATACACCTAATTTCAATGATCTTATTCCACAACCCATTTCAATGAACGGAAACAACCACAGAAATCTGGGAAAGTAATAATCCACATCAGATAGCATATTGCTAGTTCAGAGTCAACAGCTACTAGTTTCCTGCAGGAATCATCTTTGTGAGTGCTAAGGAAGTCACCTCTTCATAGACAAGTGTACATTGGCCTCATTTTTCCCCTGATATTTGCTCCAAGTAATGGTCAGAAACTTCGATGCTATCTACATGAATAGACCTTTATACCCTCACAGAAGGCTGCTGAGTTAACAGGATCTGCCATAAGAATCTGAGTGCAGAATCAAGGCTTGCTTTGTTTCTCCCCCACCTTTTTTTTTTTTTCCTTCTTCTTTTAAAAAGTGTATTTTCTTGACTGAGAAGAACTGCTTGTTCGCAAGTCAAAAGTTCCGGAGTTATCATCGGGCAATCTGATCCCCCCAAACGAACACGTGGTAGAACCAGGTTCTCTCAGCACATTCTAATGGAAAGGCTGGTAATTACGGCGTATAACAAGATAAATGGAGTTCAAGTTACTCCAAGTTGTCCATCAATTAAAGAAACTTATCTTTTCAATACATGTAAGTTCTTAGCCTGGGAGCAGGAAAACTAACAGTAAGACTTCAGGTGTCTTGGTAAGTATTACAGTTTCTTAATTTAGTTATCTTGTATACAGTTTAAAAAGATTAGGTGCAAATTTTAGGAAGAACATATATGATGGAGAACAGAGCATAAAGAGTGGTTCTTAACTTCTACAAGATTCCCAAAAGAAATGTTTGGGTTTTTTAAAAGAACGGTAACTTTAAAGTAACTTCTACAAAAAAAAAAAAAAAAAAAAAAAAAGAAAATACATCTCATTAGGCTACATCTTAACAGAATTTGTAACTCACTCATTTGTAACACATAACTCACTCATTTATAACACATAACCATTCCCACCATATCCCTCCTTCACTGAACAGCAGCAGTTCCTTTTCATCACCACAGGAGACCATTCCTCCTCTTAGAGTAACAAGGAACTAGTTGGGACATTTATTCTTGGCATGAACTCTAAAAGAATGAAGTCTAACGCTGGCAGTAATGAAAATAGCAACCATAGAGGCATTCAGAGTGTTCACTATGACACTGCAAACATTTGTTTAACTGCCAATTGAACAAGATCCATCTTAGCTAAGAGAAAGATATAAATGGGCAATAAAGAAGTCAGTGCTCTCACTGTTCAAGGACTTTAAAGATAAGTGGTCACTCTAATATCTTCATGCAGTTGTTCCTACTCAGACCCTTACCACCCACAACTGACTTCTGGAAATAAATGCATTGCCTCAAGCACAGTCTAGTAGTCATACAGAAAAATCCACACAAAATCCTTTCAAATGCCCATCATTATTAGCTCTAAGATATCCTCCTATTACACATTTAAGATTCAGAAAAAACAGAAAACATATAACTAAAACTATAATGCACTGAAAGAAAAAAATAAAGCTTTACCAACTATAATGACGCTGCATCCAACAAGTTTTGCCACAAGTACTTATATAGCTGCAAAACTGAAGAAAAAAAAAAAATCATCCAGTTTAGACCAGTTTCAGACATTTCAACAAAACTACTATGCAAGCCTAAAAGATGACCTGTAAGCACATACACAGGTAAGGCTTGTAACCGAAAAGCAACGAATCCCTGGGCTGTTAAACAATTCAAATTTCACCTGCACACTAAGAAAAACTAGGCCGTCAGTTACTCCTTGGGTGTACAAGAGACTACCTTGCAACCCTTCAAAGCAAGGATTTGCCTGTTCTAGGAAACAGTTAATGTACCTAGAAACTATGACTGAATAGCAAAAAAACGAAGATGACACTTAGCCTTTCACAGTTACCTATGGAGAGTTGAGGGCTTTGATACATGAGACCAAGGTATACCATTGTGGATGCCCACAAGCAAGTCACTCCTTTTTTCTTTCCCTACCCCACACCTCTCAGTTCCCTGCCTCTGTCCACCCCTCCCAATAAATTCTGATAAGACATCAGTAACTCTGGACCTAAACTTGGTTTTCAGTGCAGTTTCTTGGAGCAGTTTCAGGAAGAAACAAACTTTTATAGGCTTCCTCTCACTTGGCATTTTAGTAGTTAAAGCAGCTTCTCATCTAGAAGAACCTGGTATACAAGCACCAATATATGAAGACAGTAGGAAGGCAAACTTAAGAACAAATACCTTAATCATAAGGTACGCTTACCATATTTTTCATTTCTACCTTGAATGGTTTAAGCCTCAGAAATTGCAGATTTGCCTCCTCTATTATTAAATATGTCTGTCCAACACTGCACAACAAACCAAGAGCAACGAGAACAATCTACAACTTCTGACTTGACACTTCAATGACTGCTTTTCTATACCTGAGTTAAAGTTTGCTATTGAGCATTACAGGTATCAACTTTGCTTCAAATGTAATTTTTGCTAACATGTTTATGAGTTTTTTAGATACCTAATATACTTTGAAAGCAAACACATAAGTCACTTCTGAAAGTGTATTGTACACCCTCAATTATGTCAAAACTTTGAAATATATTCCTACCTCATAAGTTGGCAAAGCAATAAGCTCAAGTAGCAACACAAATTTATAGGTAATGCACCTGCTGGCTGGTCGTTGAACCCGAGAAAAGGCCTACTCTTCTCAGTGCATGAAAAATCTTTATTCTGAAGGTTAAAGGTGTCAAATCAGCTTCCACAGACAAAAACAAATATTTGAGCTTCACAAACATATTAAGCATCTGTAGGATCAAAGTTTTGTTTATCAGGTACTAAGTAAATTAAATCAAGCAAGTGGAACTGGGATTTCACCCTCTGAACTCAACTAAGAGCCTCGGAGCAGAATTTCTCACCTCACTGTAGTTTCCGAGCACTGCATTTACACTAGCTTGCAGTAACTTGACAAACTCAACCAAAACAAGTGTAAGAAAACACCAAGCTTCTTGTATGCAGCAAGTCTACCTCTTCCCAGCATAATTCTGACATATAGGTAACACAAAGCCCTTCTACATTATCAAAGAGCAAAATCAGTAGGTTTATTTTGAATTTGGAAACATGATCTTGAGAATTAAAGTAATACTTTATTTAGTAGAATTTTTGTTTCAGAAAGTTATTAATCTGACTGTTGCAGAAGGAAACTAGCAAATCACTTCCCTCCCTTCATATTTGCTCAACAGTACAAAAACAGCCACCACTAAAGAAATACAGACTCACTACAGGGACCACAAACATGTGACAATTTACTGTATTCTAAATGAACACACCACTATGAAGCAAAGTATATGGTTCAAGCAAACAAGAAGCATGTTTCACGAAACACTGAAGAGAAACACCTCATAGTACCACAGGTTGGTTTTTATAAAGAGCAGGTGGTGTTACAATATCAGCACAGCATCCTGTCCTCAAGTCAAGACTTCTTGCAGCATACTGCAGAAGAACACTGGCCTGGAGGAATTCTCTGTAGCTAGCAAAGCTGAGAGATTTCATGTTAATATGATTCCTCGTGACTTTTTGGCATTCTTAAAGAAAACAGTTTTTAACAGAATTTAGTTTGAAATAACTGATTTGTCAAGCAACTGACACTTAAGCAGCAGAAATGCAGCTGCTGCTAAAAATCACTCTCTCTACAAGAGACTTTTCAAAACCAGCACTCCCTTCCTTCCCTCCTTCCTTTCTCTCCTCCTTTGAAATGAAAGAATACTTCAGTTCCCAGTATATCAATTCACCTTTACAGATCCGTGAAACCTCTAAAAAAATCCACCTGGATTACAACTTGCATCACAACAGAAGACAAAAACCTCACATGCATTACTCTGTCAAACCAACGGTCCCACACAGTCCAATATTTCACCTCAGCATCTGTCAATAACAGGATCCTTCCCAGAAGAAAAGTTCTGAAGTACACTACTTCCATGTTAACATATTGATAACGGGGCTTTTGAAAATTATTTCATAATGATTACTTGCAGGAGGGTTGTATTTCTTGGTTTTAACCAAAGGGCTTATTTAACAGAAGAGATGAACAAGTGCTGATTTCTGTGGAGAGCCTCCCATGGAAGAACAGTAATGAAGCCTAAAAGGCAACCTTACTCATGAGACACTAAATGCATTTTGGGTCCACAACTGTTGCTCATTCATAGATGAGCTTTTAAAAAACCATGAGACTTCATAAAGTTTACATACAATACAGCAGGACATAGCCCCATATCACCAAACATTTTTTAGAACAAAATCCCAAGGGACCATGGCAACCTAAGTGTGCAAACACAGATGTATAGGTACCTGATGAAAGGACTCGAAGGTAAGGATGGGCTGATACTGATCAGCATAACACACAGAGCATACCAGCTACCTAACCACTACCAAGTTTCTAGGTGTTTTTCTTTCTGTGGGGTTTCTCTTTTTGGGAGCAGGTGGTGTTACAGTCGATTATCTTTAAGGAAGAGTAGTAAGGAGACCCACAGCAGGCTGTATGAGTTTTTACACGGAATTTGGCCTCACACACATGAAAACAAGAGAAAAAACCATTCCTAGGAAGCATCTTTTCACGGGCGGCAAATTGGCAGCGCAGACCCTCCCACCTTTGTATCCTGATACCACACAGGAGACAATAGGTAGGACAGGGGAGACACCAGGAAAGGACAGAGCAGCCAAGACAAGTATTTTTCACCAGCTAGAATGGAAACAGAAGAGCCTGGCAGACAAAGAAGGGTGTGATACGACGAGAGCAACAAACCACTAAAGGCATGAAGAACCTCCTTTGCCTTCGGGAGGGGAGCGCGGGCTCGGGGAAGGTTTGTCAAGACCGCAGGAGGAGAAAGGCACGGCGGCCGAACAAAAGATTGTAAAGGCCTGGAAGGGAAAGGTGGAGGGACGGGCAGGCGGCTCCCGGGCACGTGAAATTGCGCAGGGCCGGCTCCGGGGGAGCGGCGCCAGCTCCTGCTCCCGCTCCCGGGCACGTCGCCCCCCGACGGGTGTCTCCAGGTCAATCCGCTTACACCGCGCAGTCCCTGAGGCCCAGGTACCCCGGTCCAGAAACCCTTCCCTCCCCAAAACAGGCACGGGACAGGGCTGGCCCAAGGGCAGCCCGCAGACCCACCCCCATCACCCTTCCCGGGCTTCCCGTGCGCTCCCGGGGCGTGGGCTCGGAGGTGACCGGCCGGTGGGCAAGGGCTCCCGCGGCCACCTGTTCGGCCGGGTACCTGCCCGGGAGGGCGGGCCCGCCCGCAGCGGGAGCACATGGCGCCTCCCGCCCAGCCCGGTCCCCGGCGGCGGCACCGCAGCCATGCTGCCTCCCGCTGCCGCCCGCTGCCCGCCGCCTGTCACCCGCGCGCGCGCCAGCACACCACGGCGGGGGAGGGCGCGCCCGGCGGCCCTGGGAGGGGAGGAGGAGGAGAAGGAGAAGGGAAGGTCGGGAATGCCCACCTGCTCGCGGAGTTTCAGGAACACCATGGCGAGCGCGCGCCACCGCCTCCGCCCGCCGCCAACGACTCCCGGCTCCGCGCGCCGCGCGGCCACGCCCCCCCCCGCCACCACGGCCCGCGCGCCGGCCACGCCCCCCAGGCCACGCCCCCTCCTCTCGCCCGCCACCGCCCCGCGCAGGGACCGCGCGCGGCGCCCTCGGAGGCGGGGCCTGCTCACGCCCCGCCCCGCCCCGCGCTCGCCGTCCCGAGAGGTTTCCTGAACGAGCCCGCCCGCCCGCGCCACCAAGGGCGGTGCTGATTGGCCCGCGGGAGGCGGGGAAGAGTAAGGGCAGCGCTGATTGGCGGCGCGAGTCCGGCGCGGACGGATAGCGCGGGATGTGCACGTGGGGGCAGTGGCGGCGAGAGACACCGGGAGACATCGGGAGACATCGGGAATCGGCACGGCTGAGGGGCCGCCGCTCTTCCCTTAGGAATCACCGTGGTTTCCCAGGCGTGGTTTCGGCCACCTGGCGCGATAAGCCCCGAGCCGAGAATTACCGGCACAGGCGGCTTGGCCTGAGGCGAGATTCCTCCGGCAAAGGTGGCTCCCAGCCCCTGGTCGCCCGGGAAGGGTCCCGTCACCCGCCATCCAAGCACTGGTGCGAGCCCCTGTCCTGTCTGGGAGAGAAGGCGTCGCCCCTCTCCCACCTGCTTTTGTCAGGAATGTGCGCCCACATTTTGTCAGGAATGTGCCCACCTTGAAGAGGAAGGGAGCACCGGGGATTTGTACATGCTCGTGGTCAAAAGGGATGGCAAAAGTCCTCCAAAAAATCACTAAGGTTTATTAATAAAATATGTGCTTGGCATCAAAATTGGTATTAGTCCTTGACCTACTATATTTGAGCATGACAGTGGGTTTTGTGTAGAGAGGGAGGCAGGAAGGAAGATTGATCACCAGTCCTGGTTCCAGCGCTGGTCCAGCCAAAGTGCTGCCCTGTGTACCATGGCTCCCACCTCCAGCCACATCTTGTTCTTTCCCACAGCCTGTTATTACAAACACTCCTTGGGGACTCTACAGTGTGTTTCAATCACCATGTCCTCTGCTTGGAGCTCCACTAGTGGGGGGATGCCTCAAGCCCTGGGGCCACCCATGCCCGGCTTGGGTGCTGGTGCAGGTGTGGGGTTGCACTGAACCTCCCTCGTGTCTTGGGTACTCATCTCAGACCCTCAAGAGCCCATTGCCATGGGAGGAAGGAGGAACAGCAGCTGAACAGGCATCACGCTGGGTAGTGGCAAGAGGCCAAATCAAGGCACTAAGAAATGCTCTGACGAATTACCAGGTGGAGCAGACATGTACAGATAGATAGTTAATTCAAAAAAGAGAAAAAGTGAAAGATTGTTTTGCTATGTATTAAATGTTAATCATTTTTTGGCAGAGGATCAGTGGAGATGTTACCTGCATAACTCTTTTGCTATGTTTTGACACATAATTTACAGGCTTATTTGTAGGATGGTGTGCATCAAACGCAAATTACATCTTCATAGGTAGGATTTCAAAATCGTGTGAAAGGAACAAGTGGCATACTTAACACTGGCATTGGATTGTGTTGCTCTTCCACAAAATAATGCTGGGGCCAGCCAGCCCAGCATAGTAACTATGATTTGGAAGGGTTATTTTCTCCTGAATTTTGATTTCCTCTCAGAAAAAATAACAGGCTGAAGAGACTGAGGCTTTTTGGAGTTGCATACTGCTACAGACAATGCTGATATGAAGGTCACGAGTTTCTGGATTTTCTTGTACTTCAGAATAGACTGCGACTTCTTAACACTCCACGTACAGTTACATCTACTTAGACTTTAATATTAACTTAAGAAAAATAAAAGTTTAATAAAGCAACTAAGTATATTTTGTGTGAAGACTTGTTTGTGTGTTGTTGCCCTTGCTCGTGCTTATTGTTTGTTCCAGTAGGAGGCTGGGATGTGAACACATTAATTTGGTGACTTGGCAACATGAGAACAGAAGGGTTTTCTATAGGTGCTAGCTGAGGCAGATCTTTCATTAGCTTGGAATACCAGTGGTCCAGTGGGGTATGCTTGTCTGTGTTATTTTGTTTCGATTAGTTAAGATTGCAGTCCTATTTTACTAGGCAAAGGAAAAAAACCTCAACATTGTCACACTTTCTAAATCAATTTTGTTGACATCTAGATATGTCCAGAAATGCTGGTTATGAAGAGTAAACATTTTAATTTTTTTCAAATAGCCCCCTAAATTATTATTTGTGTATCGTACCTGTTCTTTTTGTTTGTTTGTGAATAGAAGTGTATTGTTTGAAAATACAAAACAGGTAGATTTTGACACTATGCAAACTGGTTGAGAACTGTGATAACAACGTGGTAAAGAGACCAATGGTTGTGAAAATTAGAGATAATTTTATCAATGCAGTCAGTGAAGGAGAAAATGACATCAGGAAAGATTGCCTTTGTCTGTCTCCAAATTAGACTGCTCCTTTTCAAAGTGAAAAGAATGTCTGGGAGCTGATAAAGTTCTGCTTCCTCCTGTGAAGCTTATCAGTTTAAGGAGTTACTCTGAAAAACATCTACTTTCAGTTCACCCACTATTTAGAGTAATTTCTGTATGTAGAAAAGTCATCCCACATGAAAATTTAGCACCTGGAAGCATTAGTATCTCTTGCAGCTTGGGGCCAGGTACTGATTCAGTGGGGGAAGGCACATCTTTATTTCATTCATTTCTCAATTTTTCCTTGCTCCAATACTCAGGCTATGGCTAGGGACAGGCCCGTAGGTTTTACTGTATGCATTTAAATATGGCATCAACCAACTGAACTCTGACCACAGATATTCTTTTTTTCTGTGGATTGTAAGACAATATAGTGTGAAAAAGTTTAAGAGGCGAAGTATGGAAGTAACAATACGGATCCTGGAGATACCTGTCCGTTTCAATTTAGGCACAAGTGGCTTATATACCTGAAGGTGGATAATATGGAAGTAGGGAATTTTCTGAGCGTTGTTTCTCTGAAACCAATCAGTTGCATGTGGATATTTTTTCTCAAGTGACAGTATAAATTACTGTCCTATTCTTATGCTGCAACAAACAGTCCAAATGATTATTACAACTGGAACAAAAATATGATAATATTGCCAATAATATTGTCTAATCTGCTAGTGTTCCACAAATACAGTATTTAAGTGCAGAGCGATAGAAGGAGAACAGAAATGAAACCTCAGAAGTTAAATGTAACAGTGCTGCAAAGAAATGAGCACTTGTTTGTTTATTAGCATATATTTGAGGGTAACTTCACATATGTTGATTTTAAATCAAACATAGATGTGTTAAACAATTAAATGTTGTGTTAAAGGGTAAGTAAGTACCCAAGCATCCCTTAGGAACATTCATAGAATGTTTCACAGAAGTCTGAGTATTGACATACAAACATACCTAAAGCCACAGCATTTCTGATAATGTTCAGAATATACATGTACAGAAGTTAGAAATTTCCACAACACTTTTTAATTGGACAGTTTGTAAATTATTAGCAGCACAGCTCTCCTGAGGGCACACTTTCAGCAGAGAGCAACAGGCTTTAAATGCACGGCTCCCATTAATGTTAATTTAAAGTCTTCACTCTGTAACTTATCCCACAGTGCGTAACACTACCCAGTGTTTTAAAGATAGGACCATATGTGCTGCACTGAAATACATAATGGGATCAAATTGAAGAAACTGTTGAAACCTCATACTGGAGATGTTTTTTGAATTCATCTGAAATGTCCTCATGATTTATTTATTTTGCCAAGAATGCCTGTATACTTAGCTCTTTCTAACCAAGAGTTTTAACCCTGGCCAAGTAGGTATTTATTCCTTTTTCATTCTTCAGCATGGGTAAACAGGCACAGAGGTCAACAGGCTTACACAAGGTCATGGCATGAGTCACTGCTGTGGCTAGGAATAGAACCTAGGAGTCCTCATTGCCACTGCCCTCCTCCAAATGCTGTCCTGTACTCCTAAGTAAAGCAGGGCTAATTTTATTTTTGCACAGAATATAGGGTGTCTGAAATCAATATAATGTTATAGTTTCCCACAGAGGAATGCATTTCTCTTTATGACCCTGAATCAGCATTACTGGGGAGCTACTTTTCCAATAGAAATCACACTCATTTTATAATGGTATGCTGGGAGCATCATCATAAAGATTTTTACACGTGCTGTGACACATTTTATCCATCAAAATCTAAAACAGTCAAGGTTTTTTAATTCTGTCCCAGAGATTACATTTTCAATTGTTGGCTGTTCACAGTTACTGATTGTAGTGGAAACATATTAAATATCATAATGGCATCATCAATCAAATATCATCGATTGGCATTTCTAAAGCGCCATTATGCTTATGGATGCTCATTTGACCAATTTTGTCCCAGTCTGGTGCAGACAGGAGGAGAGAGAACTAGTGTGCCTTCCTTATTCAAAGAACAAATTCAATATCTGGAGGAAGGTAGGGCAAATATAAATGTCCTTTGTACAATCAGCAAGAGACAGGGGCCAGCCAAGCAGCTCTAAGTTCCGGTCAGTCATATATTCTAAGGAAAATTCAAGTAAAAGTGCAAGAAAAAAAGAAAATTAAGAATATATAAAGTAAGGCAACAGTGGTAAGAAATTACATCACTTGCATTTTGATGAGAAAAATGTTATGGGGAGTTTGCAAGATGTTTGGTGTGTCCTTATGCCGCCTATTTGCCAGTATTACTGATAAAAATATATATTAAACAATGGGCTTCTATAAGTTAGCAATTTTGTCTTGAATTGCATATTAAAAATCTTGTTCACATTTCTTCTACTTTGAATAACATGCCACTTTTTTCCCCCTAAATTAAGCCTGTCTTCTTCAGCGGGTTAGACTCTCAAAGAGGCCTAAGAAAGGTATAAAGGACCCTGAGATCTGGGCTGACGCAGAGGAGAATTTTATCCAAAATCTTCTTGATTTCTTTTTTTAATCTCTCAAAACTGTCCAAGCATTGGTGAAACAAATTTGTATGCCTTTGGAAATATGATCATAAAAGACTATTAATTCTGAGTAGCTGTAAACTCCAAATCAATCTATTAGAAATTAAAGAAATAAATTGTAGATTTACACTTACCTGAGATGAGGAAAGAGAAGCAAAAGACTCAGTTAGCATATTTCCTGGTATTAGCACATCCCAACATGACTCCTCCTTAAAACGCTGTGAGTATTCGCACCCTTATACATTCTCACATGAACTTACCTTGAATTAGTGTTTATAGATTAGACTGTTTTGTTACATATTTCTTTATATAAACAAACTGGAGTATTTTACTTTTATTTATTTAACAAAATACTCTGCTTTGTTTATATAAATAACCAAATGCCTCAAAATGTCTTTTTTTCCAAGCTCACTGTGCCTCAGAATGGAGAGTATTGACTAACTGGAAACTCCAGTGGGATGTGATCTTGCAAATTATTTTTTCAGGCTTGACCAGTTCTTCAAAGAGTAACACCTAAAGTGAAGCACAAGAGGGAATGAGTTTTGGTCAGTCACCTTGTTGAGCCGAAAGCTTAATGCACCGTAAAAATCTTACTGGGAGGTTTTACTCAACCTGCTACACAGGGATATTTTGTTAAAATGCATTTCATCAGTGCTCTAGCAATGTATTAAGTGGAAGTAGTAAAAGTATTAAAGTGGAAATGCTGATTTTCATGTGAGAAGCAAAATAGAGGTTCTGACTTCTAAATCAGAAGTTTCTGAGCATCTGAAACCTACTTTCTGATGATGTATGATATAATTGTAATATCCCAGCCAGGTGCTCTAGAGAAGAGGGTTTCTGCATACATAAATTTCTTTTTCTGATGAGCTAGAGATCCCTTATTGACTGTGTCCTCTGGTTTTTTCTTTCCCAATGGCTTCGTTTCTATTGAGGGAAAGTGATTCCAGTGTAAATTTTACATATTTGGTTACAAAGCACTGAAGTGGTCACCAGGGCGAGGAAATGAGGGAAAAGGCATTTTTTCAACTAAACGAATTTCAGCTGAAATGAGACCTCTGAAAATTAGCTACGTATGACACAATGTGAGCTCAGAAAGGAGGACAAATTGCTTTCACAAGTTCCCTTTTCACACTCAATACTGCAGGAGTAGATGCCATTAAAATGGGGACAGTGTGTAATATAAGGAAAAGTGAAGATCAAGGAAAGCTTATTTTACCAATAACACAGTTGCTGCAGTAATGGCCAACTTTCTCCGGTCTTGTTCCCCTCAAGACTGCAATATAAACCAAAATGCAGTAGCTATACACATGTATTCTCACCTAGTAATAATGTGTCATCTGATGACATTTTGACATTTTATATACATGACTGTTACACATCCAAATGTAGTAATGCAGCTGCACTGCCACACATTAAAAACCTCCGATTAAACTTTTAAATTTGTAAAATACACTTGCAGGCTCCTAAATTGCTACAACAGGGAGCATTTCACTGTCCAAACAGAGTGGGAGGAGATCACTGCGCCAGCCATTGTGGAATAAAGATTCCACCATAAAGAATATCTATCTTTAAACCTTTTTTTTTTCCTGGGAAGTACGTTTTTTTTAATACTTTGATGGCATACGTGAGCCTCCAGCCACACAGATATGTATGTAAACTCTTCTCAGATAAATACTTTTATCATCTAAAGGAATAAAGTGCTTGAGGCAGAAGACAGGAATCTCTGGGAAATACACTACTGTGATGAATACATTTGTCAACCGAGTGGCACAGTGATGAATTTCAGGGAAGATGAAAAGGTTTTTCACGACAGCAAGAAATTTGTAACTCAAAGAAGAGAAAATGAAGCAAACAGTTTGCATTTATCTTTGCATCTTAATAGACAACTTTATTCCTGTTTTCATGATATTGTCTTCATTCTCATGCTAAAGGATTTACATTTGTATAAAATATTTAGAAGAAATGGAGTCGTACAGGTACAGGTTAGTACTGTTGTCAGTCACAACAGTTAGAGAAACTAATATATGGATATTTTAGTCTGAGGTTTTTCATTAGTACTGATTCTAGAGCTGCTTTGAACCTGACAGTTGACATGCACAGAGAAAATGCATTAAAATACCTACAACTTTATTAATTATTAGGATTTGATAACTTGCTCCCCCTGCCTCCCCTAGAACACATGCCATGACAAACAAAATCAAAAAGGCGTTTCAGTTCTTTAGTTGCTGGGCCTGCCACTACAGCACTGAAATCAGTGTTTGTTTTCCTTTAGTAGGTGCAAAGATTGAGCCCTGAACTCCAGCAAGCTGCAGACTGTGTTTTCTGCTCAGGATCTGTACTAATGAACATGCTCTCCCTTCTCACTCACCACAGCCTGAGTTTCTTAACTTGTAGGACATGCTGCATCATTTGTATTTTCATTTTCTAAATAGCAAGGTGTTATACTTTCCGTGGATAAGTGGAGAGAATAACCTCCAGATCAGCCAGCACTGGGATGAAGGTAATTAAAGCTCTTTTGCTGAAGATATTAACACCAAATATTCCCTAAAGTACTGACTGTAGAGTTCTACATTGCCATGAGGTGAATTTGCTAAATTTAAATTTACATACACTGGAATAGCATAATTTAGCAGAAATGCTGGAAAAGTTCCATATAACATATTTGGCAATGGTTCAGTACAGGCAACTGGTCTGTGCAACATAGTGTTGAATTAGGGAAAGACTTTGCATTTGCACACATGCCCATTAGTAAGTGAACCAGAATGTGAACCTGTATTGAAAATGCTGTACACAGCGTAGATTTTTGTTTCTAAGCTGCACGTTTTCCAATTACATAAAATAATCCAAAATTTATTTATTATGTTTCCAAGAATTCTGTCCTGTAGTGTGGGATTTAAAACACCTTGTGTTATCACAGTTAGTTTTAAGTTGAACGCCCTCCAAAATACCTGCCATCGATCCAATGCTAAGTTGCACCCTTCTTGCATTTGAATTATGACTCAGACACACCCACCCACACATAACTAGATGTTATACACATATAAATATATATATTTCCTTACTGCTGTCATTTACAGCAGACATTTGGCTGTATGTGGAAGTTTTCGTTTTATTGGTGTTATTATTATTCGCATTAGCATTCCAGCTAAGATTTCCTGCCATTTGTTTCTTTTGCAATTTCCAGTAAGCATCAAAGCAACACCCTGTCAGCTGAAAAGAGTCCATTTCAGTAGAAGCCACTGTACCAGCACAGAAGAAAAAGGCTGTTTCTCTCGTGGAGATCATGCCCTGCAAGCCTAAGGCAGGCGGCAGCACTGCAGGATGTGGAGACAAGGCAGCAGTGGTTGCTGGTGTCAGCTAACAGGTAACCTGAGCAGCATCCAGCATTTGCAGGCAGGATCGGTGTTGGATTAGCTTTCAGTGGACTTGTGCCACGGGCAAGGCTGCACAACTGCCAACACCTGCGGCACAGGGCAGGAGTGCCTGAATGGTGGCAGAGGAAGCTTGTGAGGGACCCTCCTGCTGGGGGGTTGTATGGAGGAGTTTGCAGCTATGGCACTGCCCAGCCAAAGGTCAGAGCTGCTGACCACAGGGTTCTGAGACATTTGTGTTGGGGACAAACCAGTGAGGTCGAGGTGCATGAATCTGGCCATGCTTTTAACACTGACAGAAAAATAATATGTCTGTCATAGGACAAAAAAAAAAAAAAACCAAATCCACAGTTCCCTGGCAGTTTTTTGGTGAGGAAAAGAAGCCGGTTCACTGCATGGTGCCTCAGCCCGTGGTGCAACTTCCCTGGCCACTCAGAACAGCGAGTGCCAGTCTTGCACTTCATCTGGTCAGAGCAATGGATCAGCCCTACTGCATGATCTTATCTGGTGTTAGAGACTGTTAATAGTTTCACTTGAGGAGACCAGCTAGAGTTGGGCTTCTCCTTCTGCCAAACAGATTGAAATAAAATGTAGCTCAAAAGTCATTTTGGTGGCTAATACCCTTGCTTCTTCCCCATGGAGAAATCCAACACAAACCCTTTCACCTCACATCTGGTAGACATTTACATCTTTGGGGCTGAGGACACTGCCCTCTCAGCATGGAAACCCAGCGATGCCCCCTGCACTGGCATGTCTGGATCCTGCATAGAAGGGGCTGTGGTTGCTTAGCCCATTGTTCATAGGTACATATAATTACTCATGAGGCAAAAGAAAAGTATTTGTGCAAGGCACAGTGATTTTGGCTGGGAACCACATATTCATCCACCTGAAATCAGTGTTTGTTTTCTTTTATCAGGCTTTTTACAGACCTGCATGAGGCTGAGTGCTGTGAGGACACACTGGGGAGGAGCGGATGGAAGAAAAAAGTTGGCATTTAAGTTATGTTAGTAAAAAACTACATATCTTAATGCAGGATATAGATCTGCATGTATATATTGGCAGGTCTGCGTGTGCTGAGCTACAGATTCTTGCCCAATGTAATAATTCTTGCGATTTCTCTTGGACCTTCAGCAATGCTGTCTCCTGACAGTGAATTTTCCAGCTCTGTCAAAACACTTCAACTGCATAATAAATAATGCATATGGGCATTCTCTGATCAATCATAAACCCAAGAGGAGATATAAGTAATCTGAAACTTTTATGGAAGGTTTTGATCTTCAGAGGATTTGCCAAATTAAAACAGCAAAGTGGGGGGAAAACGTATTTCCTGAGGATGACTGAATTGGCAGGCTCCAGAGCGTGACATGATCCAAAATCCTGTGGGGGGCACATCAGCAGATCAGTGGCCTGGGAGCAAACCTGCCAGCGCTGGGTGCCTGCAGCGGCCTGCAACTCAGGGACCTCACTGCTTGCCTGGGGAATCATGGCCAGCAAGGAATCATGGCCAGCCTCAGGCAGCAGGTGCCCACAACTGCAGCCTGGAAAGGTCTCATCGAGTTATGATGCCCAGATTCAGTTTTCTGATACACAAGTGTCAGGTGTGCTAGGTAGATAAAA
Organism: Corapipo altera; assembly: GCF_003945725.1. Classification (NCBI taxonomy): domain Eukaryota; kingdom Metazoa; phylum Chordata; class Aves; order Passeriformes; family Pipridae; genus Corapipo; species Corapipo altera. The sequence continues at coordinate 14,057,886 of NW_020884880.1, forward strand.
AGCCACCAAAATAAGGCTGGGTATATTTTCTGAACAGTATGAAAATCTCAGTTTATGGTTGTATCAAAGAAAGAGACTAGTCCCTGCATTTGAAAAGTGTAAGAAGATGTACATTCAGTATTTTATGTACCCTGAAGTTTAAGATTGCAGCAAGAATTAAAAAGAATACCGCCTCTCTTATTTTTAAAGACTTCATGGCTTCTGCTGGCCTGACTCAGGATTTCTGAACGCTTAGGGCTGGCCCTACCCTCAATTCCATTATCACACAGCCCCTTTTTCCAGCTCCCGTGAGCCAGCATTGTGCTCTTCCATGTAAAGAAACACCAGGGTGGATAAAGTGAGCTATCAGCTCTCCCCTCACTCTTTCCCATTCCTCAGCAGAGGAGTCTTGCAGTGAGGCATTTCACAGGAGCTGGTGCAAGCAGCCCCCACTGCTGCCACCCCTCACTGCTGGGGATGTGAGCATCCCCAGATGCACTGCCAAGCACCCACTTCTGCTACCTGGACAGCCAGAATGAAAAATACCTCTTTTTTCCTATTATTTTTACGAGTGATCTTTAACTAAGACTTATCCACTGAGCCAGCTCATTGCACAGCCACAGAAATAATCCTACCAGGCATGGTCAAGGACAGCACGGGGCTGGGAGAGAGGGGTGGGAGCCATGGGAACTACTTCCACTGGCTGCTGCCACATGTGCATGTGAAAGTACATCCTGTTAGCAAGGCTGGGATGTCTCTGGACACTTGCAGCTTGACCTAGAGCCCTTCGGTCCTTGTTAAATATGCTTTTTAATGACTACTGTAGACAGACACTAATTTTTTTTCCTACTGAAACCCTCTAAAGAAGCTGTGAGATAGGTGGTGACTGTTAGCTTCAAAACAGACACTTTTGTGCAGGACACAACACATTCCCTTGAAATGTAGAGGAAAGTGATATTAACTACCTCATCAATTCCATGTGTATATGGTTCCTCTCTGTGATCTGCAGCTATCCTGCTTCTGTTTGACTCACTGATTTGAAACATCAGGCTTAAGAAAACTCTGGAGAATAAACAAGGAAATCCTCACTATCCCTTTTGTAATGTAAAACTAGATTTTCTTTCCTTTCTTCCAAAAAGAAAAAAAAAATTAAAAAAGTAAATACTTTTTCTTCTATCAGTTTATTTTAAAAATAACAGATATATTCTATTTTTATTCACATAGACATATTTAATACTGTCTTTAAAAACCTTTATTAAGTCTAATCATCCTTCCCAAAATAGATTTGCATTTAACAGTGTTTTAATTTAACCATACCCCACAGATTACTCTCTATGATATATCCAAAGACATATGTGATGCTTTCTTTGCTGTCTCCCACAGTGGTCTAATAAAGAAAATGGAGAAACCACTTTCTCCTCTGATATGTGTCCCAAAGACAGTTTAAGGGACCCTGTGTCTTTTCTGTGATTATATTGAATACACTCAATGTTCTAGTTCTCTTTGGGTTAAGAAAAAACACAAAACTGTTAATTTGAAAACATGGATTATATTCAAATCATTTAATTGCATGATCAAGGTATGGGAAGGGGTAAATTATCTTGGAATGGCAAGGGACAAAGGACTAGCTAAAAACCTACTAGCTCTCCATTACTATCATATCTCTTTCTTCGTTTGTAGCACATGACAAATCTGGATGGGATACTGTAGCCACTAAGCCCTGTGACCTGGGGAGAAATCCCTGCAATGCTTGGCAGGGACCTGCTCTTGGACACCTTTCTGCAGAAGAATGTCATGGCTGCCCTCCAGAATGTGCACCTGGGTTTCTACCTATGGCAGCAATGCCAGCAGTGGATTAGCTTCCATCCTTGTAAACTGCCAGCAGGTCATCAGTGTCCCTATGTGGGCAGGGAACTTGGGCAGCCATCACGTCTCACAGGTTGCGCACAACTGCGTGTAACACTAGCAAAACCATAATGTTTCATAATTTCACTATTCCTTATTGCATAATACACAAACATTTATATGATGTTACATCTGCGTAGCACATATATAAATATATATAATGAATATAGATAAATTTATATAGATTAAAAAAGTTATATTTATCTAACAACTGAAATTGCTTCTAAAAAAATGGAAGTACAAGTCAGTTTTGCAACCCTCTACAGCATTCTTGCACTAACCTTCCAGTGCAAAATTATCCTGAAGGAGTACACGAACTTTTTGACGCATATATGGGAAAGAAAAAGAAAGTATGGAGTCCTGATGACTTTATGTTGAGGTGCAAGCCTGCTGGAGTAAGAGTTGCAAGAAAGCTTGAACATCTTTGAAACTTCTTCAATATCCAAGTACAGGTTGGAGCCCTCAGTAGCTGTTGCCATTGTCAGAAACTATTTAACTGTTCTAGTCTATATCCTCAGATATGGGGACAAACAAGTGCATGACTTTGTAGACTGCTTGGTGGTTTTGCCGTGCTGGCTGTACAGTTGCATTTGGGCATTTGCTTCAAAAAGGAAGAGAAAAAATCTCCAAGCACTCTACTGCTAGCAGAACCATGTAGATCAGAGTGCTGCTATGCCTTATTTCCAAGATCTCAAACTGAGTGAGTACAATTTGCATGCAAGTAACAGAAAACACTGAAGTTCAGTTTCTAAGGAAAGAACAAACCTATTAGATGATCAAGGGAAGCTATAACAGAGAAATGATCGAGATAGATCTAAAAGAACAGTGTAAATCCATTAAGCTGGTAATTGCCTGTGTGTGATAAACTTATTTTAGTTACTACACTTTTCTTGTAGTAATACTGGCACGGCACTATATAATTTAGGGCTTTTTAAAATGTCTTCTCCATCCGAGTGGGATTTCCGCCTGAAATACTGCTCCAAGGAATACAGCACATAATCAGTCCCCTTGAAACTGCTTCAGTAATGCTGAAACCATATAAGTGCAGATGCCAATTATGCTAATGAAACTGCAATGGGCTCATGGTTCTTACCATCCTCTAATAGTGCTGTGAAACTATTGTCATGCTTGGCAACTGAATTTTTGTAGCATATGACCACACAGAGTACTGAAATTTGCTGCATAGTGGAAGTGATGCCACATTGTTCCCCTAAAGTAATCCTGCTAAAAATATGAAGCAAGCAACAGGTAACTGTAGAAAATCTGGGATTTCTTTTTTCTATGTTCACTTTACTACTTGTCCTATATTCACATTTCCAGAAGATATAAGGCTAATGAAAAAAGTATTTGTATTGTCCTTCTTTCTTGCTCCTTGTTTCCCTCCAAGGCAATGCTCCATCCTGAGGAGAAGGCACTGGGAAACCACAGTAGGCAAGCAAAAGTTCAAGATGTCCCTGAGAAAAACCAAACATCCTTAACATCTTGTCTCCATTTCCTCCTTAGGGCTGATAAGATCTCATCCAGAAATACTCATTCATGCCTTGGCTAGGCATTTCTTTGGGCTCAGGCAGGACCAGTCGCATGTTGTTTCTCTTTTCCTCACTTGCCTTCTCTCACACAGCCCTGCTGTGGCACAGAGAAATCTTCTTCCCAGACAAAAAGTGGGACTTTCAGAGTCTACATGTTAAAATGTGTACATCCCCTCCCCCACCCTTAAAATGGCCTTTGACTAGAAGCTGCACATACTTCAAAATAAATGCCTCAATCAGGAGGCCAAGACACTTAATCTGAAAACTTAAATTTCAACTGAGGGTAGTATCGCATGGTCTCAGCGCATCACCTCTGGCTGTAATTTCAATACAGATTTGCATATTAAACGGACAGTATATGTTTTTGCATAAACAACGTGCACACCTGGGCATGTTCAGAGTTCAGAGTTTCTCCATCAACCCTACAGAAATATCTTTACACCCTGGCAATGTTATAATTACCTCTGCAATACAGTGCAGGCCAAGGCACCAATCAGCCTATGTGAAACACAGTAGTAAGGCTAATATAAAATACTATGGAGGACACTTATAGGGTGTGGTGGGAGTAGTTAATATAGATCACGAGAAGACACAGACAGGAATATGGATTCATCAGGAATAATAGCTTTCATGCATGATTAGTCAGGAGAAAAGACAATGGCAATGCAAGGTTGACCGGTCTACATTATTGGGCTATTACTTCTAGCATCAGTGGAAAGTCCTGCCTTACTAGTTTTTTTCCACATTAAATCCTATCAGCACCCTTACAGTCCCAGGACTACTATATTTCAACAGTGCTTCATCCCTTCTTCATGCACACTTATTACAAATTCTACAGTCTCAGGGAAACGGCTTTGAAATCACTGTTGCTGCAAGTGCATCTGCCTTGAATTCTGTCATCACTTTGTAGACTGTGAGAATTGCAGTCCACAATTTGTTTTGTAAAATCAGTGAAAACCTACAAATGTTGACCTTCTTCTTAGTTTATACAACAATAATGTGCTGTCATGTTTTCCCATCCTCTCAGCTGCTCTTGAAGGGACATCTCACTGATGATGCTAATTCCATGATAGGCAACGATGGATGCTTGGAAATACTGCTGTAGTTAATGGCTGGCAGCTTTTCTGGGGATTGACTTCATTCTTTATCGTGCCTGCAAATCTCTGCTAATGTTCCTCCCTTACTTCACAGGGCACTGGTTGAAGAGCAAAGGCAGCCTATGCTTGGGAGTCCCCACGTCGCCTGTTCTGCCCACTTTCCACAGAATGCAGAGCAGTTCATGAAGCAGTTCCTAAACCCTTGCCATTTACAGCCTGTCATTTGAAAATGTATCTTCACAAGTTCCAAAATGAAATAGAAATACTAATCTTTTTAGTTTCCTGATGTTTTCTGTGCCTTTTCTTGAGCCGTAGCCCAGAGATGTGCTATCGTATTTGATCATTAGACTGCTCAGATGTCCCAAACACAAAGTAATTTCCAAAATTAAATTTCCTGTCACTGACATTGCCACAAAGTGCTGACAATGTTCAGAAAACTAATATTTATTTTTTAAAAAAATTTTATGAAAATATTAAACGTATAGATTATTTTCTTAACTGGTTCTATATTATTATTTATTTCTGATGTACAGCTCTATTTGAACTTTAAAAAGGATTTGCTTAACAAAAAGAGCTGCGTTCTCTATCACAGGTAGCATTGCCTTTGTCCCCAGAGGAAAGAGACAAAGAGCTGTGAGTACCCAAGGGGGTACTTAGAAGGAAATGTCTCCATTTGAAGAAGAGGAGCAAGGACGTGATATCCCAGCATTGCAAGGCAGATGCTTCCCTCTGCATTTCAGTGTTGGTTTCAGTGTCGCATCCTCAGCCCAGAACTGGCATTAGACCTTACATGAGAGGTTGCTGCAGCCTGGGCTTGAGAAGCATGCTGAGCAGCAAACAACTGAGAAATGTTACATTCTCCTGTGTTTCTGGGGATCATATTGTTCTGATCTTTGGCCTGAACTGCTTGTTAGAAGCATTGAGATACACACAGTGGATAAATGCCCTCAGAAAAGCCTCATATTCAGACCTGGAGTTGCAAAGACACACAAAAAGAATGCAGAAATATACAGATGGGCACATGAAAAACTCAAAAGTATGGAATTTGCCCATACCTTATGCTGTTTGAAGCTTGAGTACCGATTTCATCATTCTTTCCTTACTACTCACTGCTGCCACCATGTGTTACCACAATTTTGGTTTTTTTCTGAAATAATAATGCCCCTTGAAATAGAAACGTGTACTCCTGTGGGTGAGGAGGACCCAAAAGAAAAAATGAGAAATTGGCAAGCCATTCCTTGCAAGACTAGGCGTTGCTCAAACTTCAGAAAAGCCCCATATAAGCAAAAGCTTCAAATTCTGAACTGAGGATTCATGGTATTTATTACCACTAGAGTTTATGGTAATAAGAGTTTGTGTTAGCAAGTGCCAAGCTAGTCCAAGTGCAAGTACATACACTGGCAGTCTCTCTCTCTCCCACACCTTCCTCTTGCACTTGAATCTTTTGTCATGCTTTTTGGGGATGACAAATGCATTAATAATGAACAAAAGGTGAAAGCAGAAATTTCTTCCTAATTCCCATGATCTGGTAGCATGCCTGTTCCCTCAGAAATGAAAGGCAGTCTTACAGTTTGGGCTTAATAAGAGTAATTGTGGATATTTTTACTGTCAGTACAAATGTCTAATTAAATCATTATTAACATGTGCTGTGTCTCCATGATACAAAATGTAGCTAAGTTTTACCCATGTCATTACATATTATATCAAAAACTGGCATGCCTCAGAGCTAGTAGGACAGCAAATTCCTACGAGCTGAACTTCCCCCAGTGCGTCTTGGTTCTCTGCTAAATTTATTTCATCTTAAATAACTCGCTAAGGATGACATTTAAGTGACAATCTGTTGATAGCTAATCACAAGCCTACAGCATATTATTTCAATGGAATGTCTTGATACGCAAGTTAAGGTTACTGTAACCATTTGCTGGTTTGTGGTCTTGTTGAGGGAAACAGGGAGCATATGCACAGCTTAGCTGTTCTCTCTTCCCTCTGTCTGGCAAGGTCTGAAAGCACATGTCTAGGTATAGATGCAGTGTTACCAGTTCTCACTGTGGTTAATGTGCTACCAGCACATGCTCCTGGGCCAAGGAATGATTTCAGAATATCAGTTTGCATTTAAAACATAAATCCAAATTTAGTTTCCAACTTTTGTGACTGAGAGATAATGGATGGATAATCCTAGCTCCAAACGAAGAATTATGCTGAAGGTATGTATGAAATCATGTGATGTTGTAGCCACTCATGTTTCTGAGAGACTACTTATGCATATGACACTACTGGAAGTTTGTCTTAAGTCAGTGGTTCTTTACGCGTCCTGGCTGCTGAACCTGTGTTTATGTACCTTGCTGGATCAGCATGCTGGGGAAGGATAGGGAGCTAATGCTCAGTCAGTACTTGATGAGAAGGAGAAGAAATAGAAAAGAAACATATATGAAGGTCTGATCTTGCTTTGGATGAATTGTAGGTTACTTAGGAATTACTTCTGCTTTTGCATATCATTTAATTCCAGTGCCTATAAGGAGGTTTTTGAGGAAACAGAACCAGGGTTTTCACAGAAATGCATGGCAAGGGCACATGAGAAAACAGATGTAGCTTGGAAGAGGAGATGCTCTGAGTGTATATACAGAAACATCATGGGAAAAATTGAGCATGGGAAGGCGTTGCCCAGAGAGGTTGTACAGTGTGTATCCTTGGATTTTTTCAAGACCTGACTGTTTAAAGCTCTGAGGACTCTGGTCTCATAGTTGACCCTGCCTTGTGATGAGATTGGACAGGAGCCTTCCTTTTCACTTGGGTTACCCCATGGTGCTCTGATGCTATGAACTTTAATGACAGCAAGAGCAGACTTCAGCAGTGTTGAAAAGTAACCACCATGCACTAAACATTAAAGCCTGTATTTTAATAAACAAGAGAGATTGAAGCAGTTAATCTGTGTTTTCAAGGATTGGTTTTCAAAGAATCATTAAAAAATTAGGGAATCCAATTTATTTTATGGGGCAGGAACACCTTTATTGATGGGAGAGAAAAGAAGGAAACTGAACTGATTTGGTGTCAGCATAATGCTGGTGTAGCATCACCTCTGTGATCACCCTGTGTCTTACTGAGATGTTTTCAAAAATACAGAAAGTACAGGGTCACTTCTGTAACCTAGGTCCCTCATATGGACTGAAGCTAATTATTTTGAGCCCCAGTGCTTTTTACTGCCAACCCTCCTTGACTTAGCATCAGTGCCCCAGTTTTGGGCCTGATGGTAGACACATAACAGTCTATTTCAAGCTGTCCATGATATTCTGAAATGAATATTCCATTTTCTTCTATTTTGTTCTGTTTCCACCTAGTCATGGAGTGCTTTGTTACAATATACTTTCCTGTTGTTTACTGGCCCTTAGTGAAGCAAGAAAAGAAGTGAATGCAAACACCAAGAGTGTCCCATCATTAAAAATGGGATTGTATCTGATTTCATTTTCTAGAACAGTGACAGTAAACCACTCCTTCCAACTGATGGAGCCATGACATATTCTACTTGAGGGACAAGACAGAGAAGACTTAGGTCCTCAGTTTTTGCTATTGTCTCTGACTCCTGGTTAAGGTCACATCATTACAATGATGCTATGATGACATATATTCTTTTGTGTTTGGCAGAGAAATGTGGCTCCACTAATTTACTTCAAAGATGATGTGGCTGTCCTGAGTGCTCTATAATCTTGAAACAAACAGTGTTGCCTTGTTGGAGCTGTCACCACAGTATTTGACATAAAACAGAAAAGAAAAAGAAAAGTGTGTATTTTGAAGGACATGAAGGGATTTGAATCAGTTTAGAAAGATAATGTTTCTTTAACAGGCTGATCCATATGAGGCTTTCCTACCAAGTACAAAAGGATCCGCATCAGGCACCTCTAGGGCAAGTCTAAAAAATATTGCAAATGATTTAGGCAGTTGTTAAATATGACCTTTGTTCTTGGCAGCAGCACAAGGAAAGCAAGAAATAATTAAGCAAGCAACTGTTGAAAGCACTACTGACCGATTTCAACACTGAATTTGTTTTCTGCTGTGAGATGTTTTTGCCACTCGTTGTTTCATTTTCCCTTGATGAAAGACAAAGATGTCACTTTAGCGTCTACAAATCTAGTTATGCTGATTAGCATTGTACATTTAGAATTGGCATAAATTATTTTCATGCATACTACAGCACCTGGCATTACTGTTTGTATTTTTATGCTTCTGGATGATGAATTTTTTAGTAATTCTCTGTAATCTGCCAAGTAAGGTACAGTGTATTGCTGAGTTCTGGAAAAAAGGCAGTACTGGGCCAAATGCTCCTTCAAGGCATAAGAAATGAATAAGAAAAATCTTTCAGTGCTTTGCCCTTTCATCTCACTGAGCAGAACCAAAACAGTGTAATTGCTCAAAGAATGGCATTGGACATCTGCCCTGACCACTGACAGGTGCTAAAAAGGCTTTCCAAAGTGCCTAAGTATTTAGCTACCAAACTCCCCTTGATTCTCATGAAATTAGGCAGCTCAGCACTTGGAAAAATCCCACTGGGGTCCAGATTCTTTAACATATCTAAGCAATTGTAAAAAGACTCAGATTCTTTTAACATAAGAACCCAAACACATTTTATTTTTAGACATCTACTGAAAAAAATTGCCTGCTTTTCTCTTACCCTAAATGATAGCAATAAGATACAATACAACAAAACCAACATAAATGATTGATTCTGTGAGAATACACAGGGGGAATTCTTTGAAGCAAGTATATTGCAGGCTAGTTTACTTTGAGTATTTTTTTTCTCATCTCAGTTTTTATGAATGAGACAGAATGTTTTTTGACATTAGAAGAATCATAAATTTGAATAGGTTTTGAATCTTCAGATCTTTTACAGCAGACCTTCACTGTGATATTACACTCAGAAGATGATGGCACCCTGATAAGAGGACAGAAAACAAAAACTTACAGGTATTAGAAGCTCCAGGAAATCAAGTATTGAAGTAACAACAAATTCTTATTGTTTAAATGGTAAAAACTGGACAGCAAGGGGTAAGTCCTACTAGAAATTCAACCAAAAACAGAAGTCTATTGTGTACAATCCTATTCCATTGTTTACATATCATAATTTCATTCTAAACATTGCAATCCACTAATTAACATGCACCATTTCTAATTTAAATATCTCATTAATTGAATAAAAATCAACAATGTCATAAAGTTATGGAAAGTCAAACTTACTCTTGAGTGGTGCAAGGCCAGGCCAGGGAGAGTACAGATCTGGTGGGGAAAGCTGGGATGAGAGGAACATATGATGCTACGTTGTCAGACACTGTGTTTTACATGCACAGGGTTAAAAGAACTGGAATTATCTTTTCAAACAAGGAGAAGAACTAAATGGGGAATGTGATACCTCTTGACTGATATGTGTAAGTGGTTGGAAAAGTGGTATGAAATACTATTTATTGGAATATCCCCTGTGAGGAGGATTAGACCTGGAGGGCTACAAGTGCAGCAAGGAAGACTTAGGTTATATATTAGGAGGTAAAATGTTTAACTATGAGGGCTAGTTGGAGACAGGACTGGGAGGCCTGGAGGAGCTGTGCACTTACCACCAGAGCATGGTATCTGCCAGATGCAAAAAAGGTCTCGCTGGCTCTGCCACAAGGCAAGAGGATGAACTAGATGAGCTCTTGGACTCCCTTCTGGCCCTCATTGCTGTGATTCTGAGATATATCATGCTGGAAAGCCTTTCTGTGATGATTTTGTCCAGCAACATGAGCTCCCCTATCAAAGCCATTTTATTCATGAGAGACACGAGCACATGGGGATAGAAGTTTTCTGAGGAGTGGAGCACTGCATCCACCATTGTATTGTAATTTGTTTCTGAATTATAACACAATGCTGAGTCTAACAAGAAATTTAGGAGTTATCAAGAGCCCTGTTAGTAGGAAGCATCTGTTTTGTTTCAATGTTTCAAAGTTTAGAGGCTAGATACTCAGCAGTAGTTTCATTTCTGTAACCTAAAGGGTCACAGAGAAGTTTGATTATGCAAAAAAACCCCACAACAGTTTATTACATTAAGAGAGTTATTTTTTTATAAATCTTTAAATAATGTATGAACTTTTCTCCGTATTTTCACAATGTGTACTTTTAAATGACATACCGTTATGCTAGTCACATCATAAAATTAAACCAAATAGAAACAAATTACGTACCTGATATAGTTTAATTGTCCATGTAAGTAAAATACAAATGATAATCAAATAACTTTAATAGCAGTAAATAGGTCTAATACTGACATTGCATCATAATAAAGCTAATTTTTAGAAGCACAAATGATGATTTGCTTAACGAAAAGCAGTTTAACCTTGACAGTGAATATAGCTTTCAAGCCATCCAGAGGAGATAGAAGCATGAAGTTTTATTTCCAGATACCTATGTTATTTTGGAAAATGGTGCCTTCTGTGCAAAGGAATGTTTCCTCAGCATCAAAGCACAGATATAAACCAGTGGCATCCAAAAGGGAATGTCTACACATGCACGTATTGATCTGGGGCTTTCTTTGGTCTCTCAGGTACAGTAAGACAAGAACCTGAGATGAAATCTTGTCCTAGGAAGAGCTGCTGTCCATGTTGCTGATATTGCCCTGAACTCCAAGAATAAGCTACTTTACTTGAATTGTCATCTTCATGTGTTTTCCTTGAAGAGAAGTACTCCACCACTCTCAATGGTAGTTCAGTTTCTCTGCCTCACCTCCATGAATAGATGCCAGTTTAAATAAGAATACTACTTGTGTGCATTTCCATGTAACTGAAAATAAATATCTCTCATCTTCCTTCCTACAGAGCACTTTAAATGCCACATCCCAGCCCATAATTTACTGACAGAAAGAAAGGCTGCTAACATAGTTTATCAGCCTCCCTGCTGCTCCAGGGAAAGGCTGAAGATGCAACACAGCCAACTGAGCAGTCCCTTGCTGTTACTGCATGCCATCCCAACAGAGAACAGGAACTGGCAATGCTCAGATATCAGTGCACAAAGAGCCCTTCTCAATGTTCCCAAAAACTTTCCAGCCCCGTACTCCCATGTCTGGTGATACCTTCCTGGATTGTCCTTCCCAAGAGGTCTGACCCTCTACTTTCATTCTGTCTCTTGGCATGAACTATATTTGGATACTGGTTGCCCCTCTCTTCTCCTATCTACCTGGGAGCTGGAATAATTATAGCCTGTCTTTTTGCATTTTTTTGATTCTGTGCCTTATCAATGCTCTTTTCTGTAAATGGTTGGTATTTGCAGATTGCTTTTCCCTCAGCATGTTGAAAGAGCTGATAGGCTGGTGGAAGAGACCAGCTCGGAACATAAGAACATCTGATAAAATGCATTATGAAGTCCATTAAACTTCCATCATGGGTTGTCCTCTATCATTAATAGAAATGTTACTGCATCTGTTGTTTGTCATCATGCCCTCCTCTTGAAAGACCTGTCTGAAAGCATTTAAAGGTTTTACACCTCATCTCTGAGACTTTTTTTACCTTTTTTCACCAGCTATTCATTTCTGTTACGCATTGTAGCACAACAAAAAGGTCCCGATCAAAATCTCCCAAAGAATGAGAGTAAGAATCAAAGTTACATGTCAAAGTGCATTCACTAATAGCTATTTAAGGGAGTAAGCAGGGTTTATTCAGCTCCTAACCAGCATTTTCTGATTCTTGGGTTAATGACAAGTCCATCAGGTCCTATTGCTCAGCAAAAGCTATAACCAGAAACAAAATATGGATGAAGCAGTTTGTACTATTCTATAGTGTGTGAGTTTAATGTCCTGCACTTTGAAATAACTCTCATTTCATTTCTATAGGACTTAATTAGGGTAAAACATTATATTCACTGAATAGATTAGTACTTATGTTCTTACAGCTTAAAGAAGAATCATCCACTTCTCAGAAAAAAAACCAAAAACACCAAATCAAAGCTATGATAATGAATAAGAAAGGATAATTCAAGCTATGCTTTTTGTTTCTTACTACCTTGGTATCCCTTCTTCTACTCTTTTCTGTTCAGCTTAAGTGATTTGACTTCCTAAGCCAATTCTTTAGATAAACTAGTACTCTAATTTTAGGTTTATCCTGTGGCCTACAAGACATTTCTTTATGTGATTCAGCAGTGTCAGTTTCTGTACAGCATTGCTGTGTTGGAGTCAGAAGAAGAAAGAACATTTAGACTCTCTTTCCAATTAATCCTGTGTATATTTGCAAGGAATTTAGTTCCAAGAAAACTCTAAATAATAAAATGCATGGCCTCACAACATGCTGCAAAGTGCTTATTATTTGGTATCCGAATATACTCTGACTGCTTTTGCAAACAGATGCTCCAAATACCGTTCTTAATTAAATATTAAGGGTTGCATTCAAATGTTGATCCATGCCAACAGAAGATAGCACAAATCCTGGCACTGGGCCCCAGTCCAACAACAGCGTGATTGTGAATGCCTGAAACATTACAGGCTCCCCTCTCTTGTGGGCAGACATGCCAGACATAGAGATATGATGCAAAGAGACTGGATTTTGGGGTGTTTCTCAGGTGTCGGGGTGGCAGTGCAGTCCAGATGGCTGCTTGACAGCATGACTTGTGTATGTGTTGGGCACAATGCTCTCCAGTCAGGCTGGAGGAAGCTGCTTAGTCATATTGTCAGCAACCACCACTACAAATTCCCTGAATCTTTTAATGAAGATACAGGAGCCAAAGTCACTGAAGAAAGAAAGAACTATGAGATGAGCTTTCACTTAAACAACACCTCACTTTTTTTTACCACCTTAAGGGATTTTTTTCTGTTTAGTAATGGATGTGCAATAGTTCATAGATAATGATGGAGGTGGTAAAAGATTTGTTTTGGGAATGGCAAGTGTCTCTTCATACTCAGGTTTTTAGTGTTTGATTTTGACAAGGAGAGGAGATAAAACACTTAGAAGAGAGGGAAAGAAAAGGGAAGTGCAAGTAGCAAAAGGATCTTTTCTTTGAGCTGATGAATTCTGAACCACATTATGACTCACTTATCTCTTCCAACCTGACCCATTCCTTGATTCTGACATTGCACAGTGTAACCTGTCTAAAGAAGCTTTTGAGGGCACCATGACTGTACAGCCTGACTGGTCTGCTACCAGAGATTTCAAATATTTCCAAAGACAGTATTTCAAGTTTTCAAAGATTTAGCATTTACCTGCAGTGAAATGCTCAAGAAAAGCAAAGACATAGCACCATCAGATGAACCGTTGCATAATATATACTAATCCAGATGAAGCAAAGATTTATACATTTTTTAGGTCATTTCTTCTCATGGGTTCACAGCCCTGTTGGAAAAATATGTAATCTTGGCTAAACACTTTTATTAAGAAGCACATACAAAATGAGGAGAACAGAAAAGGAGCAGGAAGCAAAAGTAAAAATGGATGAAGAGGCAGAAATGTGATTTTACCAGCTGGGTTCCTTCTTGGTTCCCATCTCTAATAACTGGTCAGGTTATTTCTTTGGCTTAACTAGGTACCCTGGGCTCAAAGTCATGGGTATTCTGAGGCTGAGGAGCTAATAGAGCTCGAAAGCTTCCCAGGCTGTCTGTTCTCCCAGCCTCTGTGTCAGGCTGTTAACCTCCCCAAAGGTCTGTTACCTACTTTCCAACAAAGAAATTTCAGTCAATTGATTAATATCAAATGCTGTTTCTTATTTAAAAGCTATAAGGTTGCCACCATCCTTTGTGTAGCACAAACTAAAGTTTTATTTATTTTTAACTTTGCTGTCTTTTATGCACGACTTCATAGAGCAAATTGATTGAAACTTTTATATGATTTATAGGTCTATAAACCCTCACCCTAAACTGAGGCACTTCAGTCTACTATCTGCCTTTCCTCACCATGTATAGACACAATTTTTAGGCCAGAAAGGCCTGGTTTGTGTCTCTTCCCTCTTTACCATTGAGTCTCAGAAGAAAACTGCCAGGAGAAGCCAGCCTGAGACTCTAGCTGATGAGAAGAGCCAAAGCAAGGCTTTATGGATTCTTGGAAAATATTTTACTTTTGTATGACTCTTTCACTTCTGTGTGCTGCCTCTGTTGTGATTGCTTTACCTCTATATCAGTCATTCATTGATCTTTTCTTTCACCTTTTCTATTCAGTCATCCTCATTTCGCAATTTTCTTTATCTGATTTCCTTCTAATTCACAAAAGAGGGGAAGAACACCTGTGAAGCAAACATATTAATTTTTTGACATCATTCCAGTGAACCTCATTGCTTATGCTTTATACCTCTTTCCCTACCCCATTTATGTCTGATCTACCTCTATTTCAAGCTGTGTACACAGTACAGATACTGCCTATGACCTTTTTTTTGTACAAGGATGTCTCATTCATACTTGGTTCCTTGTCAGCACTGGAATAACTTGTTAATGCTTAACACTGATACAAACTGAGCAGAACCAGCACTCTTGGATTTCATGACAACGTAAAGAAAAACCACTTTTATTCTAAAACCAGTTCTACTTTATTAGATCCTTAGTTTCAGGCACTGGGAAAAATCTTCAGGGGCTGCATCTTACTGTCTGGTGTTTGCTTCCATGCTCAAGTGTAGTTTAAAGATTACAACCCTCATGCCCTTTCTTGGTGGAGAATTGGATGCTTAGCACAGCAGAAGCAATAAAATTCAGCAACTGGGAATGCACACTCATGTATTCTTGTAAAATTTGCATCTTTCCTGTCTCCTTGAATAGGAATGGTCACAAAAATCTTGCAGGCAGTTTCTGCTTGGAGAAGATATCTCTGCCTTTTCCTCAGCAGATCTGTTGTGTAGAAATCCCTGAAGATAATGAAAGGCACAGTGCTTTCTCCCACATCTCCACTGGCATTTTAAAGCATTGTCTCAGGCTTTTTACCAAGCTTGTTTGTTCTACTTTATGCCACTTCTTTTCAATATAAGAGAACTGGAGGGCTTCTACTGGGAGGCAAAGCAGAGTACGATTATCCTCTTACAATATCCTCACAATATCTTCCTCTGGGTGTAGGTTACTGCTTGGCAACCTAGTGGGGTTTCACCCTGGATGTGTATTCAGCAATCTTCAGGGCTAACACACTGCCCCATTAATAACTCCTGCTCAGTAAACCACAACCATGATTAAGGAATGGAAGTGATCCATGTTTGGAAGGATTTTGGCAGCAAAGATACAAACACTTGTGTAGACCTGGCAGGTGGAGGTAACAGCTACAAGGCAGGTGAGCGGCAGTGCTGCCAGTGCATGGGGATGCTGCAGGTAGGCTTGGACCCCCTGACTGAGAAGGCCTCTGGAGCCTGAAAGAGTCCAGCAGCCAGTGCCATGTGTGTCTTCACCAGTGTGCAAATGCTGAGGAAAGCAATATGAAGAGGGGCAAAAAGCATGAGCACACCAATTTATGAAAACTCCAACATGTGATTATGCAAAATGCAAGGTGTGGCTGGATGTATTTTCTTTCTCATTAAGATGACTTTCGCATCATTACAAGCAACCAATGAGAGATAAATCTGTCGTCATGCAATCAATTTGTCATGTGTTCTCCTGTTTCAGTTTATGTGTGTGTCTACCTGCAGGAAAATCAGGTGACGAAAAGGGAATATATAAAAAATTTATCTGTTAAAACTGACTGTATGCCCTCTAACAAAATTTCCCTTAAAAAAAAATAGATCGAGAATTTAATATTGGCACGCAGCTTTTTTCTACTGCAGCCAGGTAAGAAGTCACATTCCTACCGAGTGTTACAAGACCTTCCCAGCCACTAAACTCCGTACAGGTTTATGGTGTCTTATCAGGAATAAATTGCATTCCCAATGGGTCAATAAAGGGTTTTCAACATGCCAGAATCACAAGTTCACTCACTGAATAAGCAAAACAAAGATATTCAGTGCAAGCTGCTTGGAAGAGTCAAGTATTTAGTGGGGAGTTTTAAAACTGTGAGGGGTTGTTGTACCCATCTCCACAGAGAAAGCTGTTACATTGTATGTCAGTTATTTCTGACTGTACTTTTCTCTTTCCACCCAATTGGTGTGCATGTCTGGCAGAGTACAACTAATTGCCTTTTTAAGTATAAGGAAAGTATTAAACATTTTTTTTCTTTCTATGCAGAAATGAAGGAAAATATTTATTATATCAATTTGGAGTTACAAGAACAAACAACAAAACTGGCAGAAAGTTTTAAAAGAATTGTGACTTTTATTTGGCACCAAAGAAGTAAAGCAATCACAGAAGCAGAGCATAGTGGAAGTGACCTAGCAACTTTAGAAAGACTCAGCCTTTTTGATTCATCCTTCCAGTGCATGTCCAGAAATGTTGAAACTCTGCTAAAAAGACTCCTGTTTATCTGAAAAAATATATTACATAAGTGATGGTGACAGTATTGGGACAGTATTGCAGAGTTATGCACTATTTTTTGCAATTCCTTTTGTATAAGTGATTCACTTAGTGTGCCTCTTTCCCTAAATATATATGATGCCATTCAGTTGATTTTTTACAGTGCAACATACAGAAGACCAAATCCCAGTGAGGCAATTTCAGGAATTTATTACTTATGGCAACATCCCTGGTATATTGTGGCAATTAGCAGTGTGCAAGAATAGAATCTCTCTCCTTCAGACCACCATGGTCATGACAATGCATCAACTATATGAGAACATTACATACTTTTATAGGCACAATTAAAAGGATTGAATGAGTTTGCTGAGTATATTCTCCATATGGGGTAATGCTTAATAGTAATCATTGTATATTGCATGAAGCATGCAAGTTATCTCGTGTGACCTGATTAGTCAGAAATAGTGTTTCCACTCTCTGGAATGAGATTGTTATCAGTTGCAATAAAAACAAGCAAGACTATACTTGATGTGAATTGTGTGCTGCTAGCATTGTTGAATCTTTGAACTTGTATATAAAACATTTGATAGACTAACTCAGAGAAAATTAATGGAGGTAGAGCAAACAGCTTCAGAACCTGATTATGACAGCAATGAAGGTGTGAGATAAGTCATTTTGGGAGAGCCACTAGCAAAACTGCTTCCCAAAGAAACAAGAAGTCTTGATTTTATCTGTATCCTAGAGGAGGCCAGTTTCAGGCTGATTTTTTGGTCCCCTGTCTAAACAGATCTCTGTAAGGTATACAACAAGTTCTTCTATCATGAATTTGCTAGACTGGTATGTACTTGACCATATGACTGTTTGCCACACATAGATGTTCCCCTGCCAACCTCTGATCTCTGCTTATGTCTTATTTTAATTCATCTATACAGGGCAGTTGCCAGAAGCTGGAACCTACCTCCTGCTTGAGTTGTGGTAGTAACTCTCCCCCAGCTCTCCCTGCCCCATGGTCCCCCAACGCTCCTCCTCCTGCCTGGACCATGGTTCTTCCCATTTCCCTATTCTCTAATTCCTATTAACTAAGAGAAATGTATTTTGGGGGAAATGCATGTACTTCAAGGGTTGTTCCTTCTTCTTGCAGAGGAAGCTGGATGATAGCAACCACAACAGGACACTTATTCTGACCCTTCACACCTGCCACTTTGCTTCTGCCTTTATCCTTGTTTGAGGATCTTCTGCCAAACATCCAAGGAAGCACCTCATCATGCATTTGGTTCCTCTAAGATGAAACCTCTTTCCCAAAGCTGATGCCCATTATTTTGACACTGTGTCTCTGATTCTCAAGTACAAACACTTTTATGCCACAGCTGCCTTATCCCCTTCTTTCTTTCTCAGTCACTCCTGATCCATACTGTTCAAGTACCTTCTCATCTCAAAGGCTTTATCTAACATTAGCTATTTTGCAGTTTCACAACTTTTTAGCCAGTACTGCTGGTTTTCCATCCAGCCTGTCCTCCTGCCACCTCTAAATATTTTTGGGATTGTCTCCTCCAAACAGAGTAGCCCAAACACATACAGATATCCAGGATCTTGGCTGTCACCTGTGTCATCATAATGAAAACCTTTCTTGTTCTTGATGCAAGGCAGTCTTTTCAAACACATCAATAAGTGCTTCCAGGCCACTTTACTTTGCTGTGACTTTATTCCTTGGTTTCTCCATCCCTGGAAAACCATACCATTACCTCTGTTACTCTATCTGCAGGCTAGACAGACACCACCACAGCTTCTCTGCTGTTTCCTCCTGCCATTTCTGTATTGCCACTTATGTCTTCATACATTTTCCTTCAGCAAGGCCAACTGCAATACCAGTATCTGGAGCTCTACATTGCAAGCAGCACTGTATTATTCAAGTACAGTGACCTCTGATAGTTCAATGTTTCAGTAAATCAACAGTTCAACAGTTCCAAGAAAGCAAATCCAGTTCCACCACTACAAATTCATTTTATGCATCATCCCTCTTCTGCAGATCCTGAGAAATTGCCAAATTTCTCACCGTGTCAGGTGAATGAGTGCCAAGATTTCACCTCGTGCCTGTTTTTCCCACCTTTGTGTACCAAAGACCCAATATTCATTAAAAATCACTCCAGAAGTGTCTCAAGTTCTCCTTCTTGACTGGCTTTCAACTATTGCCTTACAACTTTTGACATCTGGTTGCTGTCAGGTGTTGATACACTAGTGCCTTCCTGAACCCCAAGTCCCATACTCACACACTTTTTTTACTTGTATCTAACTCCTCGTCACATGCTGCTTGGAGGCGGCACCACAGTCAGATGGCTACCTTTCAAGGATTCAGGTCTCCTATGCAGTCCTTTTTGGTCCTGCTGCCAGTGTTAATAAACCGGAAGAGTCCTCTTTAAAGATATAACTAAATAAAAAAATTACTTTCACAGATATATGCCACAAACAAGACTAAATTATCTGTCACATGACAATGAAACACTAACATTTGTTCAGTAAATACACAGGGAATTGAATAAATGCAGAAAATAGCCACGAAGAGCTAGTCTTTGCAAAGACACTG
Organism: Corapipo altera; assembly: GCF_003945725.1. Classification (NCBI taxonomy): domain Eukaryota; kingdom Metazoa; phylum Chordata; class Aves; order Passeriformes; family Pipridae; genus Corapipo; species Corapipo altera. The sequence goes on from NW_020884880.1 coordinate 14,077,326, forward strand.
TCCGTCAGTCAAGAAATCCCTGTGCAGCACATTGCTGGTGCCTATGCAAGTATTTCAGGGAAGCATTGCTCTATGGTTTGCAGTCAGAAACAAGACACTGAGCCAGCTGGATCTCCGCCTGATCACCTTATGGTATTTTAATTTTCTGTGTTATAAGGCTGCATTTACAAGCATTAAATACTTCCAGGAAGTTCTCAGATGTGCCAAGAAAGCAAAGATGAAATTTCAAAGGTGTCTCTAACTTAAAAGCCTGTACAACAGAGCTGTTGATTACACATCAATGGCGACAAAAGAGAAAGGACCAGAGAAGATTTTAAAAGAAACACCTGTTAATTTTTGGTCATTTTAAGCTGGAAGGTCATTCAGGGTCATTCACTAGAAGTAGTTTCTCTGGTTTTCAGTATCTGTTTTCTGATCTTGAGATCTGAAAATTTTGAGAGTAGCTTCTAGTTAAAAGCCTGAGATGATACAGAAATAAACCCAGACATACAGACTTTGCAGCAGCCCCTCACTTGTTTGTATTACTGAGACAAATTCAGGCAGGAATACTAGAAACCTGTTTACTGAACAAGCAAAACTGTGGAGTTGAGCCCATCCTGAGCGCAAAGGAGCACTTTGTTCATCAACTGACTAAAGTCCAACAGTGTTGAGATGATCCCTTTGTTGGGAGGATCAGAAGACACAGTTTGTAAGAGCCTGACAGCCCAGCTTGCACATCTTTGCCAGCTTAATTAACACATTTCTTCCTCTGGGGAGGAGGGAGCCTCCGCACCTATGGAAAGAGCCCCACACTGTTTCTAAAGCCACCCAAGTGCCACCAGTTCAGAGGCTTTCCCAGAGGGCTAGCTAGCAGGCAGCAGCTTTCCTTTTTTACTCCAGTGAGTACCTTGGAGGGGAAAGCAAATCTGTTTCCTGACAGAGAATGACTCATGCAGGCTGCTTGGCTTCCCCTTGCTATGTTGGTGATAGGGCATTTGGCTGTGTTTTCCAGTGTACCTTTTGTATACAAAATACTTAATATACATATGTGATGTGCCTTTGCTCTGCATAGATGTGTGCAAGAGCAAACAGCAGGCTCAGGTGACTCATCAGGTGTTGCTAGAGCTAACTAAAAGAAGTAAGCTGGGCAATGATGTCTTCAGGTCTCAAGTTCATGCCTAAGTTTTTCTGAGGGAGAGCAGTTCAGGAGGAAAACTGGAACTTGACACTCATAGAACCTTTATCAGAGCAGTGGCAAGTGCCTGAGCTATAGCAGAGCTCTGAGCAGAGAGCCTGGCCAGTTCCCTCTGCCCCCCTGGTCCACGTCAGCTCTCCTGCCAAGAGCCCTATGGTGCTTGGAAGGGAGCAAACAACAGGTCTGAGACTGATCTACAAACTGGAAAAGGGACTGCTAATGCTGCTTTCTTCAGTACTGGCACAAGGTTTTGCTTTCAATTGGGATTGCTTGAATGAAAGGAATTTTAAAGAATTTGGATCAGTTTGTTTTTCTGTCCAGAGGATGCAAGTGCTCAGTGCTTTACCTGGGGGTAATACAAAAAATACCTGTATCCCTCTGTGAGACAGCTTGTTCTGAACAAACTTGCTTTATCGCTTCAGTGTGCTTGAGGCTGTTGTTTTGTTTTTAATTATTCTTATTTCAGCATCACCTCAAAGACACTACCACAACCAGGGCATAGCAACACAGAATATAAAACAGTGCCTTCTCCAAACAGGTGGTGATCTCAGTATGTCTTGGAGGCTAAAGGGAGGATGCAATAGAGCAAAGGTTTGGTGCAGCAAGGCTCTTGCTCACAGGCATCCATCACTTTAATGGTCAAGTGGAGACTGGAGGCCGGGTTTTTTGCCACTGTGGCATGCACCCACTTTTCTAGGCACCCCAATCATCACACCTTTGGATTAATGTGGAATTTGTCCTCTTGCCCACAGCAAACCTATGTGTCTAGGCGGGCTGTCTGAGTACTGCTTTTCTAAACACATCACATCAGCCCTTCTTGCTGTCAGGATATCACCTCACAAACATTCATGTAAGAGCTAGTCCAGAACAACCATCAAAGAGATGGAGCAACTTTAAGCCAGGTTTGACTCCATAACCCTCCCCAGATAAAAAAGCCTTGGTTTACAACCCCTACAAATCCCAGAGTTGAGTGAACAAAACTAAAAAGAAGACTGCTATACGTTCAGAAGAATTTGGGTTAACTTCGCAGTGAAAATTTCCTTCTACAGCAAAACCAGTGGGAGAGGAGAGGAAATGTATGGTTCAGACAACTATCACTAGCAATACTATGCCACTCTTTTCCGCAAAATTTCAACCTCAAAAGGGAGAAGTGACAGATGCTCAGAAAATACTCCTTACATTGTTATTTTTAAAGGAAGTGCTCAAAATACCAGGGTGACATACAGCATTATAAGATACTCAAGGTTATATTATGAAATGAACTGTTTTAAAATGAGGAACCACCATGTGAACTAGCAATGACATCTCAATCGGCATGATGCTATTTATCTATCACCAGAAGCACACATGATGGTTAGCAGACAAAGGAAAAAAATAAAAACCCTACAGCATGATTTTGCTAATCATAACTAGACATAATCAGATTGGAAGATACTTTGTCAACTGTTTTCGTTGTGCTGTGTTATATTTTTTGCAGAAGGTCAATTTATTAAAAGGGAAAGATTTGCAGAGAAAGATTTACATAAATGAATTCCCTGTAAAACTTTGTTGAAAGAAAACATTTGTACAAGGAAATGCTTTAGACATATCAAAATGAAAACATTTGAATGCGAAATTAGTCTAAGCTTTGTGATAATTACTCTTACTGTAAACTGTAAGGGTCTTTGTTTTTCACTCTGCTTTGGTGCACAGCATATTCTATAAACTGATTATTGCTAGAATTTTTTTGATCACATGATGCAATGAAGTATGGAACTGTATCAAGAACAAGGGTCAGGATAGTGCTGGGTGTCAGAGGCTGACTGAAAAAGTCACACGGGTTTAGAAACACAGGTAGGTTACAGACTGTGTGGTCTGAGAGCAACCCAGGCAGAGCAGGAGCATAAGAAACACCATAGATTTTCTCCTGGAAAGGGACCAAAGGAGTCTCAAGGGTGGCTGAATTGACAGGGCTTAGGGGAAGAGGGACAGCAGGGGAGCACAGTATGATACAGAGCTATTGCTAAGGAAATGACTGAGCCAGGAAAGGATGTGCTATAACGAAATGTCATCATGAATATTTCATATGTTGACCCTTTTTGTAGTTTCAATATCTTAAAAGACAGTGACTGTAATTGACGTTAGACATTGGTTAGAGAATGTAATTCTTGTCCCAGGAGATTGACATATATTAGCCCAAAAATGCAGCTCCAGGCTATGTTCTGCAAGGTGACATGCATTGCTACGTGAATTCACCGAAGGAACATCATCGTTATCTGCCTGAACCTTAATTTCCCATGGAATATCACCCCCGTGCTTTTTTCTTTCTAGCTAATGTTGCAGTTTCATATATAGGGCACTTCTGGAACAGAAAGGTGTAATAAGACTCAGTGGATGCAGGTTGAAACCGACGAGTTCAGACTGTGAATTAGCTAAGGCATTTTTTCTTATTGGTGAACGTAAGTAAACATTAACGAGGGCTGTAGTGGATTTTCCACAATTGGAAAGCTTAACATTATAAGTAGTTGTTTTTCTAGCACCAAACACAGCTAATGAATTTTGCGTAGGAATTAAGAGAAGGGCATTCTTTGGTCTGTGTTATGTGCAAGACCAGACTAGTCCCTTCTGGCCTAAGCTGTTGATTACTCTAGAGCAAACTCTCCTGCCCTCAATAAGAAGAAATTTGTGAACTGAAAGCTAACTAGAAATGTCTCAGGTTCTAGCAAAACCCTTTTATATTGAAAGCTATTTCCATAGCTATAGTCTGTATAAAATAGCATCTATGTATGGAATGTGCATTGGAGCCCTTTAAGTTATATACCCTCTGGTAGTTGGTGCAGCATCTAATGGACATGTCTAGTGTAGGAGTGAAAGCAATACATGCTGTTTATGCACTGACCCTAGTAATGGCTAGCATAACTTCTTTTCCATGTTTTGACATCAGAGTTCCTGCTCTCCTTACCCTTGGAATCTTGTCTGCTTGCACCCCAGACTCCATGAAGGTGCCAGGACCTCTCATTTTTGGAGTGCAGGACTGGGGCTTTTGCTTCTCTCTGAGCTATCTGAGCTATTTCTCTGTTGGAGAAGCCTTTCAGTCAGGTATTGTCACCAAGACAGCCCTCTGCTCTATACCAACAGAGCTTCACTACCAGATGTATTCCTTGTGCCACTCTCAGAGCATTCAAGAAGCACATACAGGAATGAGCTGGCTGATTGACCTCATGGACACACATCCACCACATAAACCTGCATCAATTGCCACGTTTGTCCAAACAATCCAAGTCATGAAGTTCACATGCCAGATGCTCTTAAACTGAGCTCTCCGTGCACTGTGAGTACAGAGCCCTCTTTGAAGGGCCTTGACAAAGAGCAGCTTTTAGGTGACCTAAGAGAGAGGGGTTTGCCAGGCAATCTCTGCCACGAAGACTTGCCTTGTTGACCATGAGTGAGGTTATGTGCTCTTCTGATCCACCCAGCCACCCTGAGAGATGTAAATGCAGCACAGGCACAGATCACTAAAGGACCTGGAGACTACTCTTGATGCTGAAAGTTAGGTACTTACTGAAGTGCTTAGCTGGATCAAAGCCCTTGGATGAGAGACTTCTTCACCAAATAGTACAGTACCATTGTCTCATGTGGCACTTTACACCAACCTGTACAGTCAGTTTCTCATTAGGAAATGTAATGAGAAAGTCATATGTATCAAGTAGAAGATGGAAGAATAAACCCCAAAGTTGGTCTTTACCTTGCTTTTATTTCATCAAAACTTCTTTGTTGTCATCAAAGGGAAGTTATTTGTTCCAAGTCAATTTAAATATTAATATAAGCTAAAATGCAGGATAAACCAAAACAAGGAAAAAATTTACTAATCTATAAACTATACAGAGAAGGCTGCCAGCTGGGAATAATGCTAAATGGGCACTTTAAGCTACTCCCTGGAATGTGAGTTTGATCAATTCAACCCAAGCCACATTAGTCTCATAAAAGCTGAGAGGAGCATTTTCTCCCAAGGGCTTCCTTTGAGGGATATTCCTCTCAGAGCACTGTATCACAGAGACAATTAAGGATGATAATATTTTTTGCATATACTAAGCAACTGATGAGTCAACATTGATCAAGACATACTTTCATAATTATTTTTTAAATGCTCTTCCAAGTTCACAATATAGTTGTTGTCACTGATCTGACAGAAGCAGTACGATCAGTGAAAATTATTGTACCATGACCCTGTGAAATACTTTTGACAAACAAATACTTTCCAGGAAGTTGGTGGGGAAAAAATAATGTTCTCATTAATACTCTGTGCTCTTATTCAGGTAGAAGGCAAGGTTGGGTATGTTATGAGACTTTCTGCCGTCATTGGCACATTCTTACTCTTCCCTCCCAGATTAATGGGCATTAATGTTCCCAGGTCTCAGTGATGCTTGCAGGCTCATTACAGGTGCTGCTTCACTTGTATATCATTGCTGTCCCACAAGCATATAATTTATTGCTTAGAAAGGATTTTTGGATACTTTCCCAGATGAAAAGTAATAAAGGCTTATACTTAGGCTCCAGCTGACAACAACCCTATCTGCATACATTTTCTCTCTCTCTCACACACACACACACGTACACTTGGCTTTGAACTCTGACATTTATCTTATGTCATAAATTCATTCAATTAACCAACATAGTGCATTAGTATAATTGTTAGTCCTAGCCTGAATTCTCTTTTGGAATAGCTAAGTAGAATTGTAGTAAGGTTGTTGTAGTTCATATCACATATACAGTCTGCTGAAAGGCATTTAAGGAGTTGTTAGTGAAGCTCTTATATAGTAATGCTCTTGCTTCAAGGTTGGTTATATAAAAAGCTGTCTAGTCTTTGTAAAGAAAAACTCTGCATACCTCTGTGCTTCCTGCACAATAATATGATGCATTACTTTTCCCTCCGAAGTTATCATCCTGCCTTCTCTATATAAATTTTCAGCCCATTAGGAAAATTCAGGCAGGCCTTAAAACAAATGAAAAGATAAATTCAAAGGTGCCCTTGAATATTCAGGGCCATGAAATGGGAACAGAAAAAACAGCATGATCAGAGCAGTCCAGTTCTGGACTCATTTGCTTATGTCAGACTTTTCCATCCTTTGGAAGAGCAATGTGATCCAATGTTAAGTAAAGTTTGAGAAACTCATGGCATCACTCAGAAACACATAGTTCAGAGGAAAGTGAAACTCCCACCATGTTCCTAACTATCCAGTTCAACTTTGCAGAGAGAATTTTTTCCTTTGTGAAATATGAGGGGACATAGAAGGAGCTGGGAATTCTACCGAGCACCACTGGATCATCACAAGGAACTTCTGCCAATAACATTGCCTATCAGTTGACCCTAAATGGTTTGCTTTAAGTTCTGTGCTAACTCCCAGGGCCAAAGTGTCCACATAGCTCGTGGCTGATGGTAGGGATAAGGTGTGTACCAATCTTGTTACCTTTTGACAGTGAGCCAAGGAATCATTTTTCACAGTTGATGGAGTGAGGAATTTTGGAGGAGCAGAGTTCAAATGTCTCCTGTCCTAACACATTGCTAGAGGAGCCTAAGAGCTCTGCAGGACTACCCATCTTCATCATATTGATCCCTGCTGCAGTGAGCACAACAGGGACACACCTTTAATTAAATAATCAGCCACTCTCAATTCCATCAGTTATTGCTGAATCACAGCTTTTTGACCACTAAAATGATGTTTTGTCAGATGTTTTCAACTGTCTTTTGTAAAAGGTCCAGCATTGTTTTGCATGGAAATAGCAGTGGACTTGCTTGTTTAGCGTGACTTATTACAGACATGGAGCATTCACACCCAGAGCAATAATTAACATACTTCCAAGATAGCATGGAAAGAGGAGGTGGGAGTGCTGTGAAACTTTCAATTGCTGTGGGATAATAGCCTTAGTCACACTTTACAGTACCATGCCATTTCCACAAATTTACCCATAGCGAATCATTTGTTTCTAGGGTGATTCATAGCCACGGCTGCTTCCCGTCTTCCTGGGGGCTTTCTGCAGCATGAGGCTTCTCACAGTCTCAGCAAGACCCATGCCTGAAGAGGGCTGTCACCAGCATCCAGCCTGGGCTTCTTTTCTGGAGAGAGCGGGTGATAAGGGCAGCAGACTGAACAATGGATGCTCCTCCACAAGCAGATTAGCCTGGCCCTGCAGAACATCATGTATCTTTTAAGGGATGCTGTCAAGAAGAAAACGGCAGGTCAAATCCTTGGTGAGAGAAAATTAGCCCAGCTGTGTCAGCTGCACTGCAGTTGGTGGAGCGGTGCCAGCTGATAGGAGCTGAGGATCTGACCCCGTCTGTCTAGGAAAAACAGTGTGTATCTGGGGTTTGAACAATGCTGGAGAAGGGATTACTGGAATCAAAAGAAGCGTAAGCTTTTTGCTCACTTTTCACCAGTTTCTCATGCTGTCTGCTGGATGCTGATGCTGGGCAGGTCTGGCCTTCGTGAATCCATTTTTGGCTTTTGTGGGATTGCAAAATCACCCCTGTAAAGAACGTTTCTCACAAAGATTAGAAAAAGCTGAAAAAGGTTCTCAAGAATACTGAATTTCTATTACATGGAAGACTGCATCCCAACCTTTCTCTCTTCAAGTGAAGGGAACCTGACACTGAGGAATAGCAGCAGCAGAATTTGCCCCCTGTGCACCTGCCAGGGGCCCTTGAAGGATGTGAATCTGCTGCAGCTCTGCTGCAGGGGCATCACAGAGAGAAGGGGATGGACCCTCCCATCCCCCTGCAAGGCACAAACATGATGTTCTCTGTGGGAATGTCAAGTGCATTTTGAGGACTGACAGAAATGTCATAGCGCATCACAAATGCTTTCATCCCCTCACCAGAAACAAAACACGTGTCAGGTCACAGAAGGCTGTTTTCACTCTTACCAACAGTGCCTGCTGTTGTCTGGCTGTGCAGGGTCCCCCAGCTCCTCCAAGGGCATTTTTATGCCAAGGGAACAGCATCAACCTAAATGATTGTATGATTTTATGAAAGTGCTTTCCTCTCCCCCCCTCTCAGTGGTTTGGTCTTTTTAGATCACTCAAGCCTGAAATAAAAAGTCCAGCTCACTGGAGCCTGTTGGTCCAGATACAGCTTTATTTGCTGGGGTTCTGATATCAATCAAACCAGGATTTTCTAGCTTTCATGGATTGTGGCTAAACTTTTTGCGCAGTTTGTCCCTCAGAAGTTCCCAGATGTCTCAGCTGACACTTCCCTGGCATATATTTTAGGGGAAGAAAGCTGTAAAAAAACCCCGTCACTCATCTGACTGGATTTTTTTCTTGCTGCAGTGCTATAATAGTGTTGATAAATACTGAGGAAAATTGGCATCAGCTATACTTTTCTTTCTGTCTGCCAGAACATGTCCAGCTTCAGTTTGCTGGGTGATCTGCAAACTTTTTTGGCAGGTGGCCTGTATAGTATTGTCCACAGTTTTGGCCTGCTCTTTTCACACTCATTTTACATCCAGAATTTAGAGGGTTTCCCAGAAGTTATCTTTGATTCTCTGATGCTGTACCGACAGCATACTAACAATCACGTTTAATGGTAGGTTTCCAATTAATGCATCTTATTCAGTGATCCAGTTGCCAAAGGCTGTTTGTTTTATTAATTCTGTGGAAAATATGCCCTCATCATTTGCTTGGATCTATTTATTCAGTACCTAAACTGTGAAATCAATTTAATAGGCCTTCAGGGATGTGTATGTAACCCATCATATATCCCCAAGTATGTCTGATTCCCAAATGAGACAAATCACACCCATTGGTTTGTGGCTAATATTTGGCTTGATAAAGTAGGCATCATGCATTTGTGAAACAGAAAGCAAAGTGTCTTAAGTTTCTACAGGTTCAGTCAAGACACAAACTGTTAAGTTGAGCACTGAAACAGCCCCATGCTTTTGTCAGATCAGCTGGAGGCATCTGTATCACTCTGTTGCAGGTTTCTATCAGCCTTCTGACTCCAGGTGCATTTGAACCTAGAGGTATTTGAAGTTTTCTGCAGGAGTGTTTCTGCCTACCATCTTTCCAGGACAAGCAAAGTGGCTTCTCTGAGTCGCCCCATTTAGAGGTGGTCAGGAGATGGCCCAGGGAACCAAGCACCTGATGCCTCTGAGCTCACTGAAGACCCTACAGAATTGTTTAGAGATGTAGAGGCTTTTTCCATTGCGTTTGGCCAAATGTTCTTCTCTCTTATCTAAAGTATCCAAATACTAGGGCCTTTAGCTTGTGGGATTAGTGACCACCCTCTCCTCCACTTGCAACATTGCCCAGCACTTGCAACACTGCCCAGCACAACCAAGTCCAGGAATTCAGATGCAATGGTCTTCACAGGGAAAGGGCTATATTTCCTTTCTGCCTGGCTGAGAAGCTGAAGCTTCCCTTTAAGATAATTCAGGTAAGAGGTGGTGGCAAATTAAGATTGCACATATTACACAGCACAGCTGAGAGGGCTTAGTCAGAGGAAGGCACACAGCTGTAATGTAAACTGTTTTCCTGTTATATCTGTAGTCTTTGTGTCTGCAGGCTCTCCTGGTTCTTCACAGGTACTGCAGTTCCTATATGTTTTCTTCTCACACATGGTCAGCAGTAACACATCTTTGTGTAACTGATACTCTGGTTACTGCAAGAAGACAGGACGATGCATGTAGGTTTTCTTTTATTGGTAGCTTTCAGAGCAATCAGTCACAGATTTCTAAAGACTGTCTCAAGTGAGCATCAGTCTCGCTATTAGTAATGTGATTTCAAGGTGAGCTCATGGACATGGCAGGTCCCCAGCACAGTAATTACTTGGGGTGCTTAAGAGCAATGAGAGCTCCTGGAAAATTTGAGAGTACTAATTATATCAGGAAGGTTTTTAATGATTACAAAAATGGAGGAACAAAATAAGGCTTTTTTTTTTTTAAATATCCTTCATTCTCTTTCTGTGATATACAAAGGTCTGTTTCAGTCTCTTTGTATAGTGCTCTCTCATTCATGCTGGTAAATTAGGTAGGAGTGTGGAAGTGTTTCCAAGATCAAGGTCAGAATGGTCTTCCTGCTCCAGATGGGCATTTGTCAAAGACTGTTTTAAAATATAATATTTAAAATAATAAAATTATCCCCCAATGACATATAACCCAGAACTTTTCTGGGGCCCTTTTCACATTTTAGAAGCAGCTAGATTTTACAAATTTTCGACAATTCAGTCCCTAAGTGCATAGGGACTTAACTAATATATCCAAATTCAGATTTTCATAATTTAAATGGACCAGTGGATATCATAGCATAATGTTGGGAAATGAACCAGTCCTTCCATTTTAATTTTGCATTGGAATAAATGTATTCCAATAATATTATTAAAGGTAAACTGCAGAGGTGCTGGGATGTGGTGGATAACCCATGTACTTCTTATACAAAAATATGCTTCATAATCTGTGAAGTTTAACACATTCTTGTATTATAAACATAAATTATTTTTAAATAATTCCACTTACAGGTTTGACATTTCATAAAGTATAATTTCCAGAAAAACAAGCACTTTTGAGAAGATCTTCTCTTTGAGGAGTAGTGTAAATAGCCATATGCTGATATTACAAAACTGAGCCTTTCATTATAGTAGAATTATCCGGAATCCAAATGCAGTGGTCCTCAATTTGCTCTGTTCTTCAAAAGGATAAGGAATCTATCCCTTGCACAGCAAATAATTCAAAGTCCAATTTCTAAGCCCCTTTTTATAGTTAATAGAGCTCTTCCCCAACCTAAGGACAATTGGTGATGAGTGATAATATAACTCTTCAGATCTTCATTCCAAAAAACCTTCTAACCCTCTCCTAACTTTGATGTACTGGTTATCTTTTCCATGGCATTTGGTAAACAGTAAGACTGGAGAGGCCTACGCTTGGTCTTTGGTAACCAGGCACCTCAGTCACTATGGGGTGCCTTGTCCACACAAAAGCTGAGCTCATTCTCCTGCTGCCAAAGAAAACTGCAGCAGTTCTATTTACTTCAAGGGGAGCTGGAAATATGAAGGATCTTCTGCAAAATCAGGCTGCTCATATCCAATGCATATATATATAGACTTGGAAATTTTGGTCAGAGTGATTGACTTTGTTTTATTCACCTGCACCTGATCACATGCAACCGGTAAGACTGTGCCATGAGGAAGGGGTGCAATTGCACAAGCAGGCACACATTTGTGCAAGACCAACCACAGGAGGAAACACCTGCATTCCACCGCTCTCAGAGAGCCATCTTAATACCATCTGTGGGCTTTTTTAGACTACCAATGGTCTATCATATTTAAGAGAGTTCCTTCCTCTCAGACAACAGTGTTTGAAACACTGTCCATAACAGCACCTGCTTGTCCACTGCTGTAGTTCAATACACTAACATGTCCCTTGGTTCCTAGAGCAATTTCACATGTATGGACATTTCTGCCCCAGTGTCTCTTAGCAAACTTATCGCTGGCAACTCTAGCACCCCTCCAAAAGTGAGAGAATTATGTGAGCTCCATGTCACCACCAGGTGAAGCCTGTTCACGGCAAAGTAGAGAGGTCTGGCACAGCGGGACAGAGCAGACCTCGACAAGGAGCCAATTTGGGAACTGGGGAGGAACAGCCACCCACAAATAGGAGGTGGCCTCCTTAAGGCCAGTAGAGTTGGGGCTATTCAAGTAGTATGCTCAGGTAAAATATGTTTCTTTTCCTTTTTTTAAGACGGTGTGACGTTCTTCACTGCTTAAGCACTACATTTGTTGTCTCTTTTTTTTGCTCACATTTAATTATCCTGCCTAAAACCCATAGTGTTGAAGACCACTTATTCTCAGTCTCTTTTTTGCCAATAAGTAAAACTAACATTCATTTTAATACTTTAGATACATTCTTACCCAAAAAAATTAACTAAGAAAAGTCTCCAACATCATCCGAGATGAAACCAACATTTTTAGCATGTTAGTCTCCATTATAAGCTTCAACAAATTCCCACAAAAATAAAATACTGGTTGTCATTTCTTACTGAGTGTTTTTCCTGATTTAGGAACTAGATTATGTAGAACAGATGGGGCCAAATTTTGCTCACATTTGCATCAGCCTAAGTCAATTTATTTCAATGACAGCAGTTCCTAGCATAATTATAAGAGACATCTCCTTCTGAAGCTCCTGGAACATCACAGCTCAATAGCAAAAAAAGGCAAATGAACATTTTCAAATGTCTTTGGTTAAACAACAAGTAAAATGGAACTATTTAGGAAGTATATGGTGGTGTCATTCAAAACATGTTAGCACTAGCATACTGTGAAGATGGGATAATGTAAAAAACCCAGGGAAATGCAGTAAATAAATCAGAGGGTAATGGTAGTGCACAGAAAAGCACTAATAAAAAAGAAAGAAGTCACAGAGACCCACCAAAAAGAAACAGAAATATCACAGAGTGCAGACAAGGAACACTTCTTGTTCAACTTGAATGTATGTTCTAGTTTTAATTAGCGAGCAGGTTCTTTTACCTTTTTCATATGAACACTGAATTTCTACCAATGTGTGTGTGTGTATGTAGTGTATCTACATATGTGTGAAATTAGCATCGCATCTTAAAAATGTAACTGAGGTTTTAATATAAATATCGCTTCATGACTAAATGTCTTGAAACAAATCCATTTGTTCTATCAATGTTTATGTGGCTGGCCTTCTGAACACATGACCTGCACACAGCTGGACAGACTTATTTTCTTGGTGTTCATGTTCACTGTAGGCTGTTTAAGGCTTGTCGGTGTCTAAGGACGGGGTGCCTGGGGGAAAGCGAAAGCATGGGGTCAGAGGAGGAACGTAAAGGATTTTAGAGGCTTGGCAGAGAGAAACCGGGAAAATCTGCTTGACTGAGGATATCTACTGTTCTGGCCTGAAAAAACACACATTACCAAGCCTACATGTACATCTCAAGGCTTCGGTGCAGCCCAGCTCTGCCAGACAGGACTTCCAGTGTGTGTGTAACACATGTGGATACTGCCCAGAGGGATTTATCTGGGCACACAGGGTAGGTGGTTTCCTAGGGTGCAAAACAAAACCACCAAAAAAAAGCAACCAGTTGCAGTGAAAATACTGGAAACGTTCCATGATGTCCGCAGGATCAGACTTCAACCTTCCACTACGGAAAGCTGTCACATTTTGCAGGATGGCCAACACCGTGTCCTGGGCACCTCATACTGGGAGCTTTGGCATGAAGGCTCACAGGATCATGCCAAGGCAGTGCTGGTGGGAACTGTGTGTCCCTGCAGCGCAGTGGGAAGAACTAACCATCCCGAACAGAAAAAGCGTTCTCCATTTTCAGTGGAATGGAACTACTAGGAGAAAATGCTTCTGGGGAGAATACACTTCTGCCCAGGAAACATTCAGTGTGCGCTGGATTTCACATACAGTTTACTAGCAGGTATCTTAATTCTGTCCTGCCAACACTGTCAGCATCTGCCTCACCTCCAGCCAGAAAACCATCAGTGCCCTCCACTCACATGTCCCCTTTGGGACCTGCCTCACCAGCACAGCACATTCACTGGCATATCCCCCTCCACCCAGCCTTAGCTGAGATCAGATGACCTTGTCAGCGGGTGTGGGATGGGATTCAGCGGAAACAAGCTTCCCCCATTACTCTTGGTTCCCCTTTGCCAGCCACAGAGGTTTTGAGTTATTCCTGTCTATTGCCCGGAGCACAGATTATTAGCGGATGTGTCAGCCTGTAATTTGTTTCACAATGTAAGCCCATATGCCTGAGTGGTTCTGTTCCCCTTTCTTTCAACAAAGCCAGTCCATCCTTTAATTCAATTACAGCCCTTTATAGCTGGCTTCCTCACAGATCCCCAGAAAACCATCCTCTTTACTTTGTGGATGCGCCCTGGATTCTTGAACTCTATCTTTATGCAAGCTACAAAGATAAGGGATCAGTATTTTTTCAATGAGCACATCCTGATCCTCTGAGGTGCTGAGCTCATGTTCTGCTCCAAAAACTCCCCTTTGCTTTAGAGGAAACAAATGCTTTTCAGCATGTGCTCAGCATTCGCAAGACCCCACAATTAAGTAATTTCCTGAAGGCCACTAAGTGAATCAGAAACAGTGCCAAGAACTTAATTCGGCTTCCTGAGTCCATCCCCTGCTAACCATGAGAACAAAACCATGTTCTGTTTACATAGAAGTTAAATGACACCGAAGTTTTACTATTGCATGATTGCATCCCATTTGTAATTAATTTTTCTCTCAACTCTCTTTTCCACACTTTCATCTGGAGCATTAACTGCCCTGTTGAACTGCATGTTTTCTAGAGGTTCCAATGGGAGAAATGCAGACAATGGCCAGATTTGGGCCTTGAAAGCCTCTCTGGGCCAGCATTCCCCTTTTCTCCAAAGGGCATATCACTTTCTCCTGTTTCTTCTGTCTTTCTCTCAGACCCTGAACTGGATTTGTTCAGAGAGAGGAGACTGAAAAGGAAAGAGGAACCTTTCTCCTCATCTCTTTTTGAAATAAGGGTCTCCTGAAGACAGGATCCACAGCCAAGGGCTGCTCTTAGGCAAAGTCTTATCTCCTCTGTCAAAAAAAGGAAAGAGGGACATCCTTTAACCCAGTGTCTTCCCTTTGGAGAATCTGCTCCCTGGAGAAATGCTAAGATTCAGGGTTAGGGAGAGATTTAACATCCTGCAGTCCAGAAATTGAACAGGAGTGACCTCAGCTATAATGGTCTAGACCCAAGCAACATAAGGGAGTACCGCTGAGCTGCTGTTTATGTCATTTCCAACCCCATCTCTCTAGCGTATGGTCTTTTTCTCTCCTATCTGCCATCACAACTGGTACAGGCTACATTCAACTCTCAGAGGGGCTTTCCCTACCACTATACCATTTGAATTTTTCCCCATATAGCTGGCTCATCCAGTACAATAAGATCCCTGCTTCTGCAACCACGATAGCTTGCATGCTCCCACCTGTCAGAGACTGAAATGGTTAATGATTTATGCATTCTAGGAGACTTTTGCAGGCTTTTGACTTGCATGATACCTCTGATGAGCAGTCGGGCCCCTCCCTCCCTCCAGTGCTGAAGGTGTGAAGCCCTGAAAAGGCAAAAAGCCGAGCTCGCAGGCTTTTGACTGTTGATACATCTGATGAGCAATCAGGCCCCTCCCTCCCTAAAGGCGGGAACCGGGCGAGACACAAAAAAAACTCAGCACA
>NW_020884880.1:14092704-14203385 GCF_003945725.1 Corapipo altera
CCTGGGTTACCCCCTCTGCCCCCTTTTTCCTGGGGCGGGTCATAACACCACCCAACTGAAAATGAATCCACATCCCATCTGCTGGCATTTGCTCCACACACTGCTGTGCTGGGACCCCTTTGTCACCCATTGCACTGCTATCACCCCCTTGAACTTGCCATCTCTTCCTAGGGACCACAAGCCATGGAAGTACTGGTCCCCAGATGCATGGTATTGGCTGGGGTGGGAGCTTGCACAGTCTGAGCAGCTCATGTTTTTTATATAGTCTGTCAGAGATTCACACCACTTTCTGCCTTGGGTCTGCTACCAGGCGTGAGGTCTCAGAGAACTGGTCATTAGCTGTGGGCTTTACCACAGCTGGGTACATTCCACTCAGGCTATGTTTTGATTGCCTTGTCAAGGATTTAGCCTTTACTGAGTGTTTTGCTCTACAAACTCAGCCTAGTCTTCTACCAGGAGTTCAGCATTTTTCCAAAATTACAATGTTGGCTTATTGGGCCAATCACTTACTTGTCTGTGCTTTTGCCATCCATTTGGTTTGCCACCTAAAACCACATTGCTCGCGTTTCACGTGCTGACATTGCCACTCAAATGCCCATAATACAGTTTCACATCTAGCTGCATTTTCTTAAATTAAGTGGAAACTTTCACAATCTTCAAATGCTTTAGAAAAAACAATGGTCAGAAATTACACTAGTTTGACTTAACTATCTTTATTTTGGCACCCATTGCTTGCAGATACAGACTGAGTCATTCTTTAAACTCTCTCTGGTAGATCTCCATATTTCCAGAGGATTTCATCCCTGGAAGGCAGAAAGCTTTCATGCTTCCTTTCAGGGACTATCCTCACTTTCTTTCAATTCTTTTTCCCTGTATTGCTCAGCAATTACTCCAAACCATGAAGTCTGGGCTCCCACACTGCTTCCCTCTCAATCCTGGTTATAATCAGATGCAGCCTCAAGCCTGACCCCAGGGGAATCTCTTCACAGTGGGCATCAGCTCTAACTGACTCTTGCATGGACCTCTCGGGAGTGCAGTCTCCTCAAAAAGGCAAGTCTACAAAAAAAATCCTTGAAAATCAGAGATCAACACTGTTATCAGTCTCAAGGAAGGAACATGGGACCTTTCACACAGATTAAATATGTATCAGTGAGTAGAAACAAGTACATTCTGTACAAATAGTGATTTTCTGCTCTCCCAAGAGGGGAGGAAGAAGTAATTTCAAGGAGGTTATGTCAGTATTCACAATATCATCTATATTTCAAAGAAATCTTCCTAGGTGTCAATAAATGCATTGATAAGATGAAATTTAAACCCAAATGACAACCCCTAATCCATAGATAGTTCTCCTCTCCTCCCTTAGGAAAATAAAAAATAGTACACACTGTACATCAATCTGTTTCTTGGAAAACTGGCATATTGCAACACCCGGAGTTGGCTGAGATGCTTCCATAGCAGCCAGACTCTTGCAAGCTCAAGCACTGATTGCTGAGAATGGCACCAGGCTTTTCTCCATGGCAATGCAGACCACTTCTGCTCAGCCATCTGTCTTATCCATCACCTTTTAAATTTCACTGCTGTCCTTGTCCATGCAATTCTGACATTTCATATGCAAGCGTGCTGCATACAAATCCCCAGTGCAGGATTTCTCTGTAAAACTCCAGGTGCTGCTCAGAGATTTTATTTAAATGAACTAATACATGTATTATCATCACAGTGAAGATTATAAGAACTTGCAATTTTTTTTTTCCACTCACACTGACTAAGCCAGTTCAATTTTATTTAAGGTTACTTAAGAGATAAAAAATGACAGGCTTACTGAAATGTATTCTAGTTTTCTTATAGGCACCACTCAAACTGTTAATTCTGCTTCTGGATGCTAAGGAGTTACATAATGATGGTAATTACCTTGCATTTCTATAGTATTTTCATGTCATGAGTATGTTCTGTGAGCTGAACATGGAAATAAATGGAAATGCCACCATTTCTAGGGGCTTTACAGCCACTGTCAGTGGTAGATAATAAGGAATGATAACCTATCTAAATTAAATCCTTTAGGCAGTCTTGTTTGGAATGCAGGCAGCTACTGAATTACCATTTTCACATTTTCAAATTTTGGGACTTACTTAAAGCTTCTGCTTTTGAGATCATGGGAATATCTCTCTTTTTGTCTGCAATTCAGAAAAGCTTGAACATAGGAAACTCAGAAGCTCGAAAACAAATGAAAGCAACCCCTGCTATATTCACTTTAAGGCAGTGCTATGATTTGAGAAGGAAGGGGAGGCTGCACCCCCCATTTTCACTACATGCAGTCAGCAGGCACAGCTTTTGACATTATGCTGACTGCAACTTGTCACAAAGACAAGATGCAGCCTATGTTAATTAACAGAGGTCTGGCAATCTCTATTCACACAGCTTCCAGCAATCTATATTTTCAAACAACAGATCTGAGTCTGATCTTTGGTCTGAGTAACAAATCATGGAATACCTGAAACCTGGGAGTATAAAATACATTACTCCGTTTCTTACAGCCTGTGGCCATATTGTTATTAATTCTCTGCTTTGCTGATTGTTCACATTAAACTTCTCTTCTACTAAATGTATTGGAAAGTCTTTCTGGGCCCTCAAGAAGCAAAATGTACCCTAGATCTGCAATAGGGTTTTTGGATGTCAGACTATATGGGAAAATCCACCCAAATTTATCCAAGAGGTGAAACTGCAGACATTTCATTTGTAGAATCAGAGAATCTTTTAGGTTGGGAAAGATCATCAAGTCCAGTTGTTAACTCAGCACTGCCAAGTCCACCACAAAACCATGTCTTTAAGTGCCATATCTACACATAAATTTGGTTAAGGTTTAACCACATTAAACTCTCATAGGGATGCTCCTATCTGAAGTTAAACTAGTTCAACTTAACCAAGTTAACTCTCTTTTTGGAGGAGTTAAAGTCATAGTGCAGCCACTTTAGTTTAGAATGGTAGTCTAATGCAGGGATTAGAGCAGGCTCAAGTCAACCTCTTTCTCTCTGTGAAGCATGGCCTTCAGTGTGACAATCCACACAGAAATCCATGTCCTTCCACAGCTCTTTCCACAACCTCAGTGTACCGTTTTTCCCTCCATCTTAGCAAAAACAGTAAATGGACCAAGTGGCCACAAAAGACATAGCACTTGAACACAAAAAATTAATTAACATCTCATCTGCCTGCACACTGCTGTCTGACTCAGCAGCCGAAGAAGGAGACCTTTCATTTCACTGTATTTATTTGTTCAAGACTGGAATGTGCTGCTTTTCATGAAGGAATGTCAGACTGCCCAGGCCTTTTGTAACTCTCTTTGTCTTGGGTGTTTACAGGTGGGCAGAGTCCAAATGCCATCACACCATTCCACCTCTCCTGAAGGGTGTTAATCCAGAGGATGCACCAACTTTTTACATTTGAGTCCCCTTGAGTTTATTGGTATCAACACTGACAAAACAGGACAAAGTAAAAGGAGGAGTGGAAGTAGCCTGGAATTGCAGAAATGTTGGCCCACTGTGAAGAACTTACAAATGCCAGCTTTAGAAAAATGCAGTAGGTTATGGCTGATCCAGCAAAAAGAGGAAAAAAAAGAAGATAGCAAGCAATGTCTGTCTTCTCTCCAAGCTGTGTGTTTTGTTTACTCACATGAGGACCACAGAGCAAAATGGGTGGAGATTTTGTTTGTTTCTTTCTTTTTTACACATAAAGAATGACTTGGCAGCAGGGTTTGATTTGAAGAAAGAAATGCAAGTCGATACAATCTAGATGATTAATACTATTATAAGCAATGATTACTTAAACTACCAGGCTTAAAAATTCTGGGGGTGTCATTTGTCATTTCTATCTACTGTTGCAGTGCCTTTCCCTTGACTCTGCTTGCCATTTGAATTAAACTGGAATCCAGCATTTCAAAGCTAAATCATTTGAAAGGGATCTTCAGGAGGAGAGGGAAGAAGAGTTGCATCTGAATTTTTTATTTACATTCCAATCAATATGACAAAGGCTCCATTCCGAGACTCCCATTTAAAAGGAACTTACATCCTGAGAAAGTAAGACATGTTAATGTGTTAATATTTTAAATCTGAACTTGAACCACAGCCTTCATTCGACCTTGACTCTAAACATTTAAAGCTTCTTTGCCTCAGCCCATTGCCATACACGGCACATTTAGCCAGTATCTCTCCTGCCACAATTCTTGTTCTATGTCTCATTTATTTTGCTTTTCCAGCAAAATATTTTTCTTCTTCCCTATCTACAAGAAAGGTCAGAAAGGAGAATTACAGTGTGTAGGAAATCAGCACTATTTCCTTTTGCATTTGCAGACAGCTGCCAGGCACAATAAACACATCCAGTGTCAGCTCGGTTCTCTTCCCCTCCCATGCCCCTCCCACACCTGGTCCAAGAAAGAGGAAAACCAGCTAAAGGGAAAATATTCTGGAGCCTGGGGGAGGATGCCCGGCTAGGAACGTGCTGTTTCCGCTCTGAACAGCAGAGGGGAGCAGCAGAACGGCGTCTGTCCAGCTGCACAAGGGCTGCCACGACCAGCACCGGAGACGGCCCCAGTATCACTGGCTTCCCAATATTGAGGAGACCCTAAATCTTCTCATGCACCGAAATGTAGCATTAAATATATCTCCTAAATGGCTGTGAGATGAATGAACCTCTTTGGCTACAGAGCACACGTCTTCAAGAGGGGGCTATAGGTATTTCTCACTATTAACCCTGTATTACACCCCTTAATTGTCCAGATCAGCAGAGATGTCTAGTGCCTAACTCCCACAGCTTTGGAGTGGTCTCCACAGCCCTTTGAACGTGTATCAGCTGGTATTTCCCTATAAAACGCATGTGCAAATGACACAGCCAGATATAATAAGTCAAATCCAAGTTGGCATATGAGAGACCCTGGAAATAAGTTCAGATTGAGAAAAATATGTAGTACCATTACCTAAACATTCACACTTAGCTGTTCCTATAGTATCTATCTATTTCATAGAGCTGGTGCCAGGAGATCTGGGAGCTGACCCACTAAAACAGAGCAGAAGCCATTGGAACTGGCTCATGTTGGGGTTGTGAGCTGTGCATGCAGGGCATTAGGAAGCACTAAGCCTGGAAAAAGCTCATGGCAAGGGCTTAAATTCATGGAAGAAAGGACTGGGAGGCCTTTTAAGAAGGTTGAAGACTGCAAATATTAGCTGCCTCCTAGGTTATATGAAAAGCCTAGAAAAGAGTTTGCCTTGAAAGCCATCTGATCTTCATATGGACCAGCACATAGATCTTTTAGCTGCCTGACGAGTAGCTTTGGCATGATACCAAGCTATGTATGATTTGTAAGCAGATAGTCTGGCAGCCTTGCAGGCTACCCCAGAAGTGGGCGCACTATGACCAATGCAGGGTTTGCCATGTGACCACATCCGCTGTGCATCATGGTACACCCAGATTTACAGTACAGCCTGTAAGTTCAGGGAGTCATGGCCACAGCCATGGAGCCAGCACTGTCCCAGAGCATTGCTTCAAAGAAGTGGACTCCTCCAGACACAAGTATTGAGCTGGAATACAGGTGACACATGCCTAAAGAAAGCCGTCCCTGCTCTGAATTTTGTGTGGGAAACTATTCAAAGACCATGCAGATGTAAGAGCAGATATGCATTTGCAGAAGACCCTAAATCAAAAACCTAAATTTAAACAGACAGAGCTGAGTACAGCTGGTGAATGGCTTTTCCTGGAACAACAGGGAAATCCAGGATCTCAGAGTTGTCCTTCTGAAGTTAAACCGTGTTCCTGAAAGTAGAGCATATTTGGAAGTCTACGGAACTTTTCAGTAGCTGAAAAGGCTGTTTTGAGTCTCCCAGAAAGACATAACCCACTAGGTGAACTGGTGTCAGAGATAGGCAAAGAGATGTGAGGGGCAAGTCACAGGCATTGGATCACATATTCCAGATGACATCTGCACACGTGCATGTGTGTGTGCATCTGCACATATGTGTAGGTATTTGTTTATCTAGCTCAACTAGAAGCTGAGATGATGACCTCAAAGTTTCTTTGGGTTATGAAACTGTAGAAGTTCTCATCTCTGCAGTGAGTCTGTGAATTCAAATGCAGACATTACAAGAAGGGTCATCTTGCCCAAAATGACCGTTCAATATCTCAACTTCTTCAAACATGCCATTCTGGCAACAATGGCACAACATTTTATTAAAAAATAAGGCAGATAAAAATAAAAATCAAAAAACAAACAGGCAAGTAATAGACAAATTGCACTGGTCTTCATTTTCTTACCAAACTGTGGGATAATTTGTATAACTGGGGTCTCTACACCAAAATTCCAGCCTGATTTCTTGCATTCAAGAGTTCCCACATTTCCTCTGCTGGCCTGACTTCCCGCACAATAACAATAATAATGTAGACTAAAAACTTTATATGCATGATTTCAAAATACACTTGTGAACTTTGGAAGAAACAAGTTCTTCTTAATACAGTGAAGTGTCAGGTCAGCAAATACTAAAAGCATCAGACCTGCTAGTAGTTGCTATGAAATAAGGGCAGTGCAAACTGCCAGAGCACTAAGGATGTTGCTTTTGTTGTGGAAAGGGAGAGTCAAAGTGGATTGCATCAACCAGACAAATTGAACAGAGCAAAGAAATGATCCACTAAATTAATTGCTCTCTGTCTATTTTCCCCATAGTAACTATCTGCATTAATTTGTGTCAGAGGGATAAATGTATAGAAGCTGCCAGGGGACATGGTCAGAACTAGGAAGAGGGAAGAAAGAAGAGGAAACACTGATGGCCAAACTGTGGTGGGCATGAACACCAGGCAAAAAGATGTCCAAAAGCACCTACAATAGTTACGACTTCTACAGGGAGTTATTCCTGTACAGCTACTCCCCTACAGGGAGGGATTCAGTTGTGGAAATGGTTCTAACTCATCTGTCTCTGCTACCAGAGAAAGTAAGAAAATACAAAATCCCTGTGCCCTGTCCAGGACTCCAGTGGAGATCCCTCAGCCCAGGGAAAGTCAGGCACAGACCTGCAAGACGTGTTTCAGCCTTCCTGCAGAAGGAGAGGGAAGATGGTCCGCGTCTGCAGCACCCAACACCTGCATGAAGGTCTTGCAGGGGTGTGAGAAGACATCACTCAGCTCCTGAGGACAAAATCAGTTTGTCACAGCTGGATAAATCCAACTTATGCTCACAGAGAATTTACAGACTTGTAAGGCGGGGCACAGGTACTGAAGTGCCAGTCAACATGAAGGGGTAAAAAACAGATCTGGAAGCAGACACAATACTGAAAGGGAGGCACCTAGCAAAAGCATGGTCCCAAAGCCCCTTTATGGAGCTGGGCTGTAGATGCAAACGGGAGGAAAAGTTCTTCATATGTGTCTGTTGCTGGCCACTACATCTGCCTACAACAGAAGTACATTTGCTAGAGGGCTGCTAATGCAGACAAGGATGGCATAGCACTATTCTTTTAGCAGAAATATTTGATGTACTGGGTGTTTTTCACCTGTCACTGCAATGTTGGCTTTCCTAAAGTCAAATGTAGCTTGTAACACTCTCGTATTAGCCATATGCAATGATTTAAAATGAGATTCTGGAAAATAAGTATTGACATTTGATCAGGGTAGTGGGTCATGGTGAAAAATTTTTAAGAACCGTAAATAGACACAGCCTCTGGTTTATAACTTAGCTAAAAAATCCTTATGAAACCAAAGGGTTTATAATTAACTTTATAACAACACCTAGCAATGCATGCATGTTGTTTAGACTGCTCCCTGATCACTCCCAGCAGAGTGCCAGCTCTTTCAGTGAACAAAGCAAAATCACTTGCCTTCTTCCCAGATGGAAAATTAAATTAGCATGAAAGAGGTATAAAGATAAAAGGAAAATTGCAAGGTTTAAGGAGAGAGGACAGACAGAAGGGGAGAGAAAAATGACTAGTGAGGAATATTTGTCTCACTTTCTACTATTTTTGTGTGTTATGGCTCTATTTTGGGCTGCAATGTTACACAAGTTCCCTGGCCTTTTCCTACCGGCTATAACACTGACGGAGCCTAACGGATTTTGCCAAAAAGAGGGTCCCTGTTTTGACTTTTGCATTCAGCAGTGGTACACAGTTGTTTTTTCCCTTAGCAGATCTGCAGAACGGGTACATTTTGGCGTCACTAATTCCAGCAAAGAGAACATCCAAAATTCATAACCACACAATAACATCAGGGTGAGACTTAGCCAGCCACAGGCTTGGGAACTGATTTCAGACACAGGCAGTAGGTTTTCTCTTACATATAACTTTTCTATTTATTTTCACACTTTCAATTCTCAGAAACAGTTCAGCAGAAAGTTGTATAAATACAGCACAGTAAGCCTACATGGAGCCCAGGACATACGGCAAAGGGGCTGACATTTGTTAGAATTTTTAATGTATGAAAAACATTTTCATTACTCATATATGGGAAGTGGCTGCTTTTCTCAGCTGGGGTGGGTGGGGGAGCTTAGCTGGGCTCTGCCTTGAGTGATACAGACGGAGCATTCACAGCAGCTTCCCTGATGTGAGCATGAGTTTCTCAGGAGAACGAAGCAGTGTGTAGGACTTCAGCATAAGATGCAGAATATGACTGCATATTCTCTACAGGCTAGCTTCATGTAAAGGCACTGCACACAACAGCCATGTTTGCTTGCAGTTACACGGCTCACAGCCCTTCAACACCTGAAACGACTCACCCAGCAGTGGGTATTTTGAAAGTAGGGCAGCTTTTATGGCTCATAGCTTTTCTCTACACTGTCACTATAAAATACTGCCTGTACAGGTGGCAATGGAGCACAAACCAATAATTTCTGTATTTCTGCAATATAGTCAAGGCTGACTAGCTAAAAAAATTTTGTTATGATAGAGTGTCCCATGTAACCACTCTTCCAGGTGCCTCCTTTGGCAGCTGTCAGTGACATGACTAAACAATCTCATGCCAGCCCTGTCTAATCAAGGTGCCATCCCACTGGGAAGTCACCAGCACCCTCCTGGCTGCCTCAGTGGACTGAACCTCTGGAAATGGGCTACAATCACTGGAAATGTCAGGCCAAGCTCAGGCATGCTATATGCAGGCAGAAATAGAGTTTTAG
This sequence comes from Corapipo altera, assembly GCF_003945725.1. NCBI lineage: Eukaryota > Metazoa > Chordata > Aves > Passeriformes > Pipridae > Corapipo > Corapipo altera. The sequence continues at coordinate 14,101,835 of NW_020884880.1, forward strand.
AGGGTGATGTTCACTTACACCAAGGCTGGTTTTGCCCTGTGGCCTGAAAACGTATTAAATGAAGCGTTAAATGAAGCAATGTGTGACGGCAGATTGAATAGATACTGTGTATGTGTGAGGGCTAAAAGGAAGACATTTAGGGCTGTCTAGTCTTTCCTTGGTAGCAGAACAAGTAAAGCTGAAAATTCAAACCAATTAAAAAAAACAGATCCTGTGATTAGAGGATTTTTGGAATGTCGTTTTGCTCAATATTACTCTCCACAAAATAAGTCTTGCTGGTAGGATGGATACCACCAGAGCAGTGTCAAAAAGATAAGAAATACCAGCCTTTCCTGGTGCCTTCCTACATGGATGTGATACTGCAGGGATACTGCAATCACAATGCGGCATGAGAGCGTGGAATGCAGGTTGCTTTGGGGAGATGGCAAATTTGACTGACATGGAGAACACAGGAGGGTTTGGGCAACTTCAGGTAAGCACTAGCTGTGGTGTATTGTAACCAAGAAATCTCCTTGTGTTGGAAAAATATTTGATAGAATAACGTTTTTTGTTGAATCTGTCTTCCACTCCAGTATTGTTTGGGGATTTCTAGTACCAAGAAACACAGTATAGAGCTGCACCAGCCTCAAGGGGAAGTGTAGCCATCTAGTACTCTAATGAAAGTCCTCTGAATAGTTTGTTCACTGTGCCTTACCATGGGTGCAAAACGAACTCAGAATGGCTGTGTCCTGTGAATGCACAGGCAGCCACAGATAAATTCAGTGCAGAAACATGATGAGACGTATATCAAGACAGATGTGTTTGTCTGTTGAGGCCTGTGAATTTTCAAGACACATTCCAGCAAGTCCTTTTTAAAAATCAAGTCAGAATTTGAAAATATTTCTCTTTTTTTTCATTGGCTTCCAAGCAAAACCATCATGTCTTCCCCATGCTGCAAGTACTTAGGAAATCCACTCCACATCTGGACAATTAAACTGCCTGGAAATGCTCCAGCTCTGGGCTTTGAAGAAAACACTTTAAATGTTGAAAGAAAACATTGATAAGCCAAAAATAGGGAGATGGGTGGGTTCTATCAACTTTCATAAAGCCAAGATCATGTACATATGTATTTAATTGCAGGAACAGTTTCTGTTCTGCTTTGAATTGCATTAACCTGAAACATTTCTATTGCTCTTCACATTTACACTTTAAGATTCTGCCCTGATGTGCCTTTTTTTTTTTTTAATTAATAGGATTTCAAATTGCTGAGATAATTTTCAAGTAAGATAATTGTTGGCCTGTGCCACTACATACCATGTTCTATCAGTTTATCTTTGAAAGACCTTAATAAATAACATGACATTTCATATTCCCCTCCTGTCCCCTTTTTAAATTGCTCTTTTGGCTTCTCAGATTTGCTGGAGGGTTTGTAGCCCAGTTGCGAGTGCTTGCTGTGATGAGAACTGAGAATGTTTTTCCACTCTCTTTAGTGTGAAATTCCAGGTACAGTATTATGTCACATCAGATCTCTGTGAAAAAATGTATCTTGGGTCCAAAAGAAAAGATTAATGGAAAAATCATTCTCAACCTGCCAGGAAAAGATTTTTTTCCCTTTCAACATGAAAACAAAATGTAGAGTCAGCTGAGAGATCTAAGGATTAAAGGGAAAGCAATGTTCCAAGCTTTTCTTAATCTCCATCTCCAAAGTATCTAAAGGCTCTTGAAGGAAGTGGAACAAAATAAAGAGAACCAACTTTACTTGTTTCTATATAACAAAGTGCCTTATTAGCAGTGTTTTACATTGGTATAAACATTAATGTTGCTTTTTCCAGCAGTGCTGTTTTCGGCAATTATTCCTAGCAAAAATGTTTAAAAAATAACTGGATAATACATAGTTATGTCTTTGGCTCTGGAGCTGCTCTGTCCTTTATCTGTCTAGCAGCCATAGGAAGTTTCTAGTATAAAGTAAAAGCAATAAGTTATAACGTAGACAAGCCTGGATCTTTACTGTCATATTTTATTAAACTGACTACAGTGCATTAAACTTCGGAAAAGATAAATAAATGTGGAGGAGGAAAAGGGATAAAAAAAGAACTGACATAGTAAATTTCACATTCTTGCACACGAATAGCAAGAACTTGGCTGGAAAGGTGTATTCAGCTGAGGGACATACAGAACAAATTTGAGTAATGCCTACTCTATCCGTCAAAGTCCTGATGGCCCTAAGGAGAGTCATGTTGTGCCCCAAGGTGAGCACTGCCCTGCAAGGCTATGAGCAGTGACCGAGTGCCCCAATTTGTCATAGAAGGGATGCTGTGCCCTCATCCCATAGTCAAGCTCTGATCTGCTTAGTGGAGAGCATGGTGTTCAGCTAGCACAGGTTGTAGAGAAAATTTCGTTAGCTTTCTCTGGTAATCTTGTCACTGGGATCCTAAGGTAGCTGATCTCTCATAGCTGATCTCTCTTCTGGCCTGTTTGTGGTCATGTTGCTGCTTCTTATAAGCAAGCAAAAATTTCCTGGTGCCTCCAGCAATTTCTCACCAAAGAGCTCAGTGGCCCTCGTGCCCCCCAGTCCCTTCTCTGCTACACAGCCAGACAGGCAGGGGAGCAAATGCCCCCTGTCACTGAGCAATGGTTTGGGTACATTTTTGAGCCCTTTCAGTGTCAAAGGAGCATGGGGAGGGAAGGGGAGAACAGGCCCCGAGAGAGAGGTAGGCATCTTTGAAAAGCCTTCAGAGACTGAAAAGTGCAAGGAGCCAGACCAACCTGCCACCATAAAACAAATGGGGTAGTAGAACACAAAAATCTGCTCCAGTGCTTACTGAAATTAACAGGAACCTTAACACTGCTTTGAAGGGGAATTTGATAAATGCCCAATGGGAAGCTGACCAAGGAGAAATGATGTGTGGCAGCCAGGTTTTTTTTCAGAGGAAATGAATGCTGCAAAGTGTTATGCAGAAGCAGAAGACAATAAAGCCTCAGAAGGCTGAATACACCAATAGCTTACAAGACAACTGCACCCTACTATTCTCTTTTGAAAGTGTCCTTACACTGAGTGGCAGCAATCTAGGAACAAATAGGGGTCACAAATGAGAAACGTTATCCCAAACCTAGCAAAGATTCCCATCTTAGCACGCCTTATAATCTTGATCAGTCCAGCACACATAGACATGAAAATCTTGGCAAAAGACCCAGCATTTCGACTGGATAAATTACTTCCACATTTAATCAACCAAGACTGAGCTGTATTTATTAGAGAATGCAAAACTTATGGCATTTTAAGGCAGCTGCCTATGTCATTGTCTTCTCTAATGCTATTAAAACACTGCTACGTTATCACTGCGGAGTCTGGAAACGTTTGTTGTGTGGAACGAGATTCAAAAGACATGAATTTTAACTAAATTTGGACATAAGGAGGGCATTTTTCATAATTTAATGTTTTCTGTGATCGGTGGGGCCAGTTCCACAAGTCAGCTTTTACTAAGGTCTCTTCTCAGAGGCCAGACTCCCAGAGGAGAGTAACACAAATAACAGACACTTGGAGCTGATATGTGAACCCTCAAGTCAAAGGTGTTGTTTTAGACTAACCTGAAATGAAATACATGAAGTTTTGACACAGAAATGAATAGGAAAATGTTTTGTTGGTGGTCAAACCAACTGTTTTGGTCAGTGTGATATGATATGTTTAATTTGGGAGTGCAGGAAATTGTAGGCTCTTCAAAATTTTCTTCAGGTATAAAAGCTAAATTTTGTTTCAAAGGAACAAATTGATTTTAGGAGAAAAATACTGACACTAGACACCTAGATTTCTTTTTCTGTCAGCTTAAAAAGCAGGTTCTACAAATTGGCAAATTCAAAGCTAATTTCCTTTGCCTTGAATCTGCATTTTTGACCAAAAAATACAAACTCATCACCAACCATGAGCAAGCTCCCAAATACAATTTAAGTCAAAAGGATCCATCCACGGTGAGTGTGGAAAAAAAGAATCAGACTTCTTTCTCAATTCAGTAATTTGCTTCCATTTTATTTGAACTAGTAACAGAGTACTTTAACAAATTTTCAAGCTAAATTAAATCTCAGTAATTCAGAAATTCTGCTGTGTAGTGAAGCGATGCTGTAATTGACAGATCAGTCTCCATTTAAATTAGCTCTTGGGAGAATTAACTATGTGGGGATTAAATCTTTTCATATCTGACCCAAATACCCCCCAAATTAATATTAACTCCCTAAATCAGCTGGTTAAAAATGTACTTTGATCACCTGGGAAACTTTTCTCTACTTCTTACTGATAGGATTGCTGTCTTAAAAACAAACCCATTGCTCTTCTGTTCAACCTGACCCTGAAAACATGACATGAGCCTCGTAACTCCACACAAACAGAGAGACTCTTGCTGCAAATCCATACAGGTATATATTCCATATCGTCTGCAAATAAATTCTTATAATCTTTCTTTTTTCTTAGCTTATTTGGAAGCCAAAATACAGTATTCTTGTTAAAAAATTAAAAAGGCAGAAATTCCAGGGTGGTCCTAATCTTCTCATCTTGAATTTATATTTTTATATGTCAGGGATGGAACATGTGGGCAGAGTGGAATGTCAGACAGGCAGAGTATTAGGAACAGACAGAGTAGCATAAAGTGATCAACCTTCACATAACTAATTTACTATGTGTTAAACTGGATCAAATTCCTACCAAAGTGATGTTAAACACTTATGTATGGCAGTATATTTTTATGGAACAAGATTAAGAAATGATGTAAATTTCCAAGCATGAAATTTTGGCTAATCAAAATCTTTTCACAAGTTAGCTGCTTTCATTTTGAATGAACCCTCCATAGTACCACTTTGTCTCCAGAAAAGACTGTATCTTCATATAGATCACTTGAAAATGTAATGGATAATTGCTTTTTCTGGCTGAAAGAATTTCCCTGCACCATCACCATACCCATTTATTTCAATATATTTTATTATGTACAGATCAAGTATTTTTTTTGTAGGAACAGACCTTCTATGGGAAATACTAGCACTTAACCAAGTTTCCTTAACTTCTGACCTGTTAGCAGTAAAAACCTGTCAAAAAATCCTGTAGTTGAGGAACATTTCTGCTTAAAGAGGAACACCAGCTCCTGACAAGATGTTCAGACCTGAGGGTAGAAGTTGTACCAATGTATAGCAGATTATAACAGTTTTTGAAGTTATAGAAGGAGACTACTTCATCATCTAAGTCTCTAATAATGTGTCTTCACATAACTCAACCCTCATTTGCAACACTGTGACTGGATTTATCCCTTTTGATCCCACCAGCTGAAATTCAGGATCTTGGCTATTCAAGGCAGAAGGAGGACTGGACTTGGACTGAGACTTCATCAGAGTAACCCCCTCTATGTAAAAACATATTCAAGACCTTATTTCTTACCCACAGAAAGCCCTGGACCAATCTACTCACAGATCTAAACATCTTTCAATCTGCTCTTGGACTGTAGGCTCCAGATCCAAGTAAGCCAAGTCAGGAGGGACACCTCTGGCCAGGCAGAGGTCCCCCCATCTTTTGGTGAGATTTTCCTCCTACCCAGCTATATAGAGCAGCATCCTTGGAGAAGTGCAAGGACAGCGCTGCCATCCTGCCCCACTCCCAGCTGCACCAAAGGTTACGTAACCATCTGTGTGAGGCTGAGCCCAAGCACATCTATCCCACCTCTCAGGGTTTTCTGGGGGAAGGAGATATTCTGGCTTTTTGCAAGAGGTGTTTATGTTCTGTTTTTCCACCTGTCCCTCCTTCTCTTACATGCACAGTTCCACTTCTATGTTTTAATTCTGGCCCATCTTTCTCATTGATTACAGGGGTGGAGTCCCCCAAGGGCTTTAGGTAACTGATCTTAAACCCTCCATTTTTGAACAAATCTAATTTTGAGAAAAACATCAGTTGGGGAACCAACTCTGAACCACTGGGCCCATCTAAGATAATTAAGAGATATATTTCTCTGCTAGGATCTTCAGCAGTACTTTTGCCCTAAAAAAACCCCCAAATTATGTCAACTGTGTAGTGGGCAGAAAAAAATCTTGATAATGTCCCTACCAAGCACCACTGAGATGGCAGGGTGGGCAAAGGAAGCGACTCAGAATGGGTACTACCACACTTGTAGCAAGATGCAAATAAAACCACTGGCTCTTTGAGGTACCCTGACCTGCTGTCACACCTCTTGGGGGCCTTGCAAAACCTGCTGGCAGCAGCAAGTACAAGGAACAACTCAAATACAGGTCTTTGTACTGAAAAAATTTCTGCTTGAAAGGTCTCACCAAGCTAGTCCATCTCTTGAGTTGAAATATGGGAATAGAGAGGCAGTGCTTCTTTCTGGAAGCCGGCAGTACTCCTGAAAAAGGTGTCATGAGCAAAATAAGGAATGTTTCTTTGTTTTGAGTGAAGAGGAGGAGGAGTAGAGACAGTGGAAAGGAGGTGGCTCTAAGGACAACTATATGAATGAGAAGGAAAAAACAATTTATTTTTCTTTACCATCTAATTAAAAAAGCATGCTGCAGAACATTTAGCTTATGAAAAGGGCCATGTCTCTGAGACTGTCTGTTTTGACTTGCAGGATGCTCTTGAGTGTGAAGGATGTATTACAGACAAAAGACGCAGTGACTTAGTGTCACACTGGCCATGTGACCTTCACTAAGACATCTGGGCACATAAGACACGCAGAAGCTTTGTCAATAGAGCCATATTGATGGGCAGAGACTGCCTGAAAGGGAGTTGCAGTGACAGCTCTCTCATATAAACCCAGCAACTGGGAAAATGGAGGCGGGTGGATGTGCAGGGGAAAGCTTCTATTGTGTAGCAGATGTTTTCAGCCTGCTTGAGTGGAGGCTTCTTCCAGCTCACGATCAGGGAGGCCAAGCTGAGGGGACACAGATCAGTTCAGGAGTTCATAGTCCTGTTGACTAATTTTTCTATTGAGGAAATGTCAGGGTGTGTTTGCTTGCACTTCAGGATGTCTTAATTCCCTCCTCTGATGATGATTCCTGCCCTGTAAATGTTTTTACTGCTGCTGGTTAATGAATTCACTTAAGCTTGGCAACTTACCTGCTAAGGCAGCTTGAGCAGCAGATAGTTGATATTTACCAGGCTTGAGTTAAAAATAATTCATACATTACATTTGAATGTTGAATCTGAGGCAACCAGTCAACACAAGAACATAGACTGTAAGTAAGAACAGATGCAAATTAATCAGATACATTTTTTCTGGTTCTTTCCCTATGACTTTTCTACTTTTTTGGTAAACTCTGACTCCTCCCATCTTTTCCCTGTTGCAGGGAATGAAACCTGCATGCCAAGCTCACAAACAAAACTGCCTTCAACTGTCTTTCTGCTGATAAACACAGAAAAGTGTCCATCCATTCTTGCAATCCCAGGAGTCACTGTAATGACAATGTTATGTGCAACCAAAGCAGTGCCAGGAGGTGCAGACTTGAGTGTGACTGGAACAGAACGTTCCTGAGCAGACAGTGGTCAGGAAGCTGGAAGCACATTCCACAAGAAATGCTGCCACATGCCTCTCTATCTTTGCTTTGCTTGCAACAAAAGGACTTGCTTCTGACCTACCATGGCAGTTCCTATGGCTTGTTTGATGCTTTTTTGTTTTCTTAATCACCTATTCACACAGCAATACTGTCTGTAAAGGGGAAAAGCCTCAGAGATTTATATGAGCTGGACTGGATTAAGAATTTCTTCAAGCATGATGCTGCCCAAATGCTCATGGCTGTGCTGCATTGGGAATGCAGCATACAAAGCAACTAAAAATGGTCCCAGAAACCCCTCATCCAAGTTCCCCAGCCTTGGTCATCTGGAGTGGCTGCTGACCAAGTGACTCCAAGGACAGAGAGAAGAATACTTATGGGCAGCATGGGTGAATAGGGTCCATCTTGCTCTCAAGAGGCTTCTCTTCCAAAAAGGCCACCAGACTTGACACCACACTCTGATTTCTGCTGACCACGGATATGAGAGAAGCTGGACTTTACAACTCAGAGTCCGACAGCCTGTTGATGTTGTTCCTATTGCTCACTGCTTTTCTTGCCACATTGTCTCTGTTAACAAGGATTTAAAAGGTTTGAGGCTAAGGCTATTAATAGGCTCTATTTTTTGCCCTGTAGGGATATTGTAAAGGCAAGGGAGAGACATGCATTGTGGCAAGTTGACTGTGCTTATGTCTGGTTCCATTAGCATTCTGGGAGCAGGCCTGCCATTTTGACACCAGAAGACTAGGATTTCACAGTGGAAGGACACAAATTAACATTAGTTACCTTGGAGACTCTAAATGAACTGTAAAATACACAATGTGCTTGGCTACCAAAGACTACCAGCATGCCACCATCCTTGCCACATAAATTTTAGCCAATTGAACATTGGTAGGCCGTTATTAGATGCTGTGGAGACAGAGAGCTTTGTAGGCCACCCTTAATTCTGGCAATCAGGAGCTGAGCTAGTGCCTGGGGCAGAAAACTGCAGTAGTGATAATGAATGTCCATAACATCTGTGTAAATTGGTCTATTGGCACCCTTGAGTAGGTACCAGGCACAGATTTCCTGGGAGGGCTCAGTGATCCCTTCAGCACGTTCCTTCAGTGACACCACTTGTCTTGCATAGCTGTGTCACCCCACTACCTCCTCTCTGTCTACTGCTGACACTGAGCAGTGGGACAAGCGAGGAAAACACACTCTTGCAGGCTAGCCTTTCCCTCTGGTATTTGCAAGCAAACACCAAGAGCAACACCTAGTACATGTCTAAGGTCCCACAGAGAGGCTGTGCTCTGAAACACCTCAGAGCAGACCCTGCATGCTCATGGCTGTGCTGTGGTTGCTGCCACTCTTCTGTGGAACAGCTCCTTCCCTTCCTCAGGCTTCTCAGAGTTGCTGAACATTTACAGCATGCTTGTTGCTTTGCAGCTCAGTTCCCGCTCTGATGCGCTAGCTAGTTGTTTACTGAATATTGGATTTTTAAGAATTAGCTTAAAAGTTTCATCAATACAAAGGAAGGATGTAAGCAACAGAATTTATATGTTGTAATTCAGATTTTTAGAGGTTTTCCTCATAATTACAAACATCGCAACTCATCTCTGATTTCACAGCCCTGTCTCACTGCTTTTCCCACTGTCCTCCCAGGAACCAAAAGCAGGGTAGCCCTGAGAAAGGTCTCTCTGAAAAAGACACTATGGGGCAGGAAGCTGAGTCTCACTGAGGGCTTGTACAGGCTGCATCTGAGGTTGCCTTTCCTAACACCAGGCATGATTTCTGATGACAACCCTGCAAACTTGGCCAGAACTGGGAGGGCCAAGCCAAGTGCCTCCCACCATGTGCATCACTGCTGCCGTGGTTCTGTTGCCCCCTCTTACAGCTCATCAACTCCAAGATAATTCACTTCTCTCGGTAATATGTAGGAGCAAAAGAGGACATATTTCTTTTTTGCCCTTTTTTGCCCCCTAGTTAAAACACCTTCCTAGTTCAAAATGACAAAAACGGAGGGCAGCTACCAGAAGACTTCTTAAGTGTATTGCTGCAGGTGTTTGCTCGTCCTGGGGTTGCAAAGACTGCCATATCCTCATCCCTCACCAAAATGCAGACTGAGAGAAAAGGGGGAGCTAGCAGGGACCCAAGAGTGATATAAAAGGATGCAGCTGGGAAGGTGGTGGGAGCTGTCTGCATCAGAGCTGCCTTGACCTCAAGTAGGACTACAGTGGTGTCTGTCACATTAAGGACAGGGTAACTTTCTGGGGGGAAGCTTCTGTCTCCCTTGCTGTACTGTTTCTGCACCTGCAGTGGCCTTAGGGAACAGAGAACCATTCAGTTTGGTCCACCCACCAGTTTTGTACTCAGCTCTCTGTCCTCAGCTGGGTTTCTGAAGTCCAGAAGCGTGGCTTGACCTGCTTTTTCTGTCTGGCAATCTGGGCATCCAAGAGAGGCATTAAGTATCTCAGCTGGCTGTCTTAAAGGATGTCTGCTGTCATTAAGGAGAGGGTAGAGATGGTGGCTCCATAAAGTCCACAGAGAGTTTCAGCAACTGCTTGAAGGAATGTTTCCCTCATTTTCTAGGACATGAATCTGAAAAACACTCACTGGATATTAAAAACAATAAACGTTTGTTAGATAATAAATCCCAGACTGTGTTTTCTTGATAAACTGGATGATTTTATGAGGACTCCTCAGTGACTGAAGGCAGATTCTTTCCCACTGTCGTAATTTGTTTTGAGCTTTGCTCTTTGTTACCTGGTTTTGCCTACACCCTTCTCTATGAATGAGGAAAGCACCTCCAATTGCCCTTTCTATAATCTTTGGGGAGAAATTCAAGAAACTGGTAAAGTAATAAATCCTTCCTACAGATCATCACTCATTTTTCTTATGAATATATATAAGACTTTTACCACTGGTTGAAGGGGTAGAAAGCAAAGGTTAGTGCAATTTCTCTCCTTTGTTACCACAACAGACTGCAAAAAAAATAATAAATCCCTCCCTCTATCCAGCTATTGCACTAGTCTAAGCCCATGCAGTGGGACCATGAGTCATGTCACCAACAGCTCTGCAAGTACAGAGCTATTTCTACATCCTAACAAAAGCAATTCTGTAGCTCAGGATGACAAATTCATGAAACATCTGTGAAAGGTCAAGAAACAACATGCTACTTAAGGACAAACAGACTTTCTTCTGAGGTCCCACATTTCAGAGAAAATCTCTGCTTCTCAGCACATGCTGCCAAAATTTATATTAAAAATATTATAACATAAAGATAGAAAAAATGTTAATATAGCACAGAGCTGTTTTATTTAGGTATTGTAGCAAACTCAGAAGGGTAGCTGTAATATTTTAAAAAAACAGTAAGCCAGCAGCCAGGTACTAGCATTCTTCATGCTGTGCAGATTCTTCCTTGCATCCAAGCCAAATCTGATTTTTACCCATCTCTGCTGCTCCTTTCCCTTTCTGTATAACCTGTGCAGCTCAGGGACCAAAGGCTGCGTAGTTTCCATCTCTCCCTTTCCATTCCAGAGACTGTTCCCAACAAACCATGACAGATACAATGGTGCCTCCAAACAAAACAGGGTAACTGGGAGTAGGGGCGAGGTAAGCGCTAAAAAAGATCCTTGGGGCAGGACTTAAAACAAGATAGCTAAGGCATCTGTATGCCCAGCTGGAAGGTAAAAATCTGTGCCCTTTGGAGAGCAGAAAAGGAGATTCTGCCTCAGGGATGAGTTGGTCTGGGAGAGGTCTGTAGATCACCCTGTAGCAGTTTCCAAGCAGAAATCACCTCCTGTGGGAGGGGACAATCTAGCCCAGGTTTAAAAAAAATTCTTTTAAATCCCTTGAACTGCAGTTTTCCTCTCTGTTTTATCACTTAAAATCATAATTATAGGTGTTGCTACTGCTCCATCCATTGTTACCCCAGTCTAATATTTTCCATCATATCCACTGTTTCCAGTTGCTTGTAACTTTGTCAGACCTTCAACTTTCAAGACCTAAAATCTTCCATGCTCTTTCTCTGACTGAAGGTAGCTAGGAAATATCCAAGTTCAGATGCTTTCCATAACAAAAACTAGTGACAAAGGCAACTTTCCCCACCAACTCCTGAAAATCACTGTGAAGGTTTAGTAGAAAGAACAGTGCAGTTAGAAAGCTGTGTGACACCATCTTGCTGATGGTTTTTTCTGTGATTTAATTGATGTGAATTTGATGAGCAAAGTACCAGTGCTGGCCCCTCCTTCGTATACAGTTGAGTTTGATCTGTTCTCAGTTACTTTGTGGCTAAAGCAGAGTGTAGCTGGTTGAAGATCAAGCTCCTGCTAAACACATCCCAGACACTGGCGAGGCTGGTGCTGTTCAGAAAGGACTGCGTGGGATTCTTATGCCATATGGGAGAGAGAGAACACGGCATGCACTGTGCCAAAATCTCTTTTAGACATATCATGATCAGTGCTGCAGTAGTGGAGCAGCTTTGTATTCCCGAGTCTCCAGGCAGACAAGTGCCTGAACCATCTTACCTGTGTCATTGCCACAACCCTGTCCATAAAACTGGGGAGGAAGCACACCACAGTAATCTTATCAACAGTTGCTACGGCCACAGTATGTTGGTATTTTAAACTGCATTTATACCAACTTAGCCCTGGTCTTCCCTGCTGTACTGTGGGAAAACAGGCCTTTCACACAGTGAGAATGTTTGTGACTAGCTCCTTCACACCTTTAGCATGACCTTTTAGGGCTGGCTCCCCTCTACAGAAAGCATGTTGCCACTGACCAGGTACACTTTGCAGAGCAAGTCATGCAGCAGCAGGTTTTCATGCTCATTCCTGAGCAGGGTTTTCATGCTCTCTTTTCCCAAATGAACTTGGTTATTACCAGATTAAGGGACTCAGCACGCATATTTTCTAAATCGTAAGGCTAACTTTTCTTATAGAAGTCAAGGATGGGATATGCCCTTCATACTTATTCAGTGGAAGTAAATGGAAACCACAATTAGGGCATTGCACAGTTTGGAAAAGAAACAGAAAGTGCCAGGCATGCCTCCTGCACAGACTTGTTCTTTAAGGAGGTCTCAGCAAAGCCACCAGAGCAGAACCTAAGTCTGCCCCTCAGTCCCTCTAAAATACTTCCTTAGTCACTTTGACCTGACAAAGGGCAAAGTATGCAAGCAAAGATATCACCATCACACAACTGCAGCATTTCCACCACATTCCAGGAGATCTGTGGCTCCCAACATCTCATCTGCCTCGAGCTTAAGGTATGGACCCAAGATCTCTGCTGTGTTCAGGTTGTTTCAAGCCACTGATACATGGAGGCAGCAAGGCATTAAAAAATGCTCAGATGAAAGACGTTCTTAATGTTGCTTCTTCATGTTCAGATGAAAGACGTTCTTAATGTTGCTTCTTCATGTGTATTCATTTCTACACATAATTCATTTTTAAATAGCATTTAAACAAGCACAAATAAAAATTCTCTTTGCAAATGTGAATGCTTCAAAGATCTAGGACTATGTGCTCCATTAACTTTCAAAGAAATAAAGGCTCATGAGTGCCAGTATTATTGTTGAAAACAAGATCTAAGTCACTTAGGAAGTCTTATGCACAGCTTTCAGTTACATACTTGAACTGTTAAAGCATGTACAAAATTAACATTATAAATGTGCATAAATATCTACTTAATGAACACACATGTTCACATGTATTTAATTTAATTGAATTTTATGGTGGCTTTTGAATACTATCTGCTTCCTTTATTTGTGGCTAGGACTGAGCTAAAACAGTGATGAGGAATTTCCTTGTCTTCAGCTTCTTGTAACTTTCTTCTTAGGATAAATTCTCCTGTTTGCTCACACCTCAAAATTATAATAACACTTATTATAGATAGGAAAAACTATGCTATTTTCTAACATTATCTGAACACTTTTAAAAAAACACTCTGATAAAATATTATTCCAAAAGATTTGTTTTAAAAACTGGGATATTTTTTATCAGGAAGAGATCTGCTGAGAAAATTGTGCTGCTTAACACCCAGATATGCAGACCTTTACTTATGAATTGCACTGACTTCAAAGGAATTGGCTGGAGTGATAGTCTTATACACAAGGGCTGGGACATTCTGTCATATGTGATTTTCTTACCTCTCAGCACTCACTACAGGTGCATTTCTGTTGTTTATTCACCACTTGCACTATACTTTATTAGACACCCTCCCCCCAGTAATTCATTATACTAGTTTTAAAGAGACTAGATTTTGAAGTTTTTGAAGCAAGAAGGCTTCTTGGTCTGTATTTGACCAGCACCAAAATCACTACAATCCATCTCCAAGACTTGGCCTTTATGTTGCAGTTATGCTACAAATAAGCAAGAGCATAAATCAAGATATGCTTGAGATGCAGGTATTTGAACAACAAAGAAAAATTTGATTTTTTTTCAAGAAAGGTTTGAATCTTTACACATTTTAAGCCTCCACTTGAATCAATATCTAACAGGCCACACCACTGACTTATGCTCAAAATATTACACCTGCTTGTATATTAGACAATTATCATGTCAAGGGAATTTTGCTTTGATTTTTACTCCTGGCCCTGTGCTTGTTTCTGCAGATTGCATTAATTCAAAAGCCAGAGACCTTGGCTGATTTGTGAAGGACAATTAACACTCAAGCAAAAGTGTTTTAAAATCCAGCTACTGCTAACTTGCCAAAAGAAAGGACAAAGTCATAAAATGCACATTAGGGATGAAAAAAGAAAAGAAAAAAAAAAGAAAAAAATAGAAAAAAAAAAGAAAAAATAGAAAAAAAAAAGAATTTACTTCAAATCTGAGAAAGGAGAAAAGAATACCAAGAGAAACTGAAGCAGGTATAAAATACACTGAATGCTTAAGCAGTGAACTGGTTTTTTTGAATGCTTGGCAAACTGGTGTGGTAATCTGGGAACCAAAGAATATAGGGAAACATAAAAGCTGTCTATTGTTGTTGCTTAAGAAATAAAAAAGGCCATGTATGCAACAAAAGAGATGTGATGAAATATGAAAAATACATTACTATTTATCACTATGAACAATGTATTTAAAGTATTGGTGGCATAAGTGTTTTTTCATGGTTTACGCTGCAGCAAAACAACAAATGGATCTTCAAATAAAAAAAGGGATCCCTCAAATCCACCTATATTTCTTCTAGGACTTTACGAAGAGGAAGAATTATTCAACAGAACCATAGCCTAATCCCACTTTCCAACCACTTTTGGAAACCTAACTTTGAACTTTACCATCTTCACTTTTGCTAACATTATTCTACACACTGTTTTTGCCTGAACTACTCTATTAGAACTTGTTAGTGAAACTGAACTGCTTATAAAGTACTTAATGTACTTGTACATCCTATCCTTGACAGGGGTCTTACAGACCAACTTGGTGGTGAACTCAAGTTTCAGCAGGGAATGGGTCAGGGAGGAAAGGGACAACAGAAATTCTTTGTGGCAAAGAACCATAATTTGAATCATGACTTGGAAGACAGTCATTTCAAGCACCACTCTCACAAACATATCTTCTTGGATGACAAATCCATTCCATAAGTACATTATAACTAGTCAAAAGCACACCCACTTTGGGAGTATATAAATACTCTCAGACTGGTTAGAGCTACCCACATATTAACATCATATATTACAGTTGTTTCAAAAGCAGATTTTCAAATTACACCAGCAGGATCTTTTTTATAAGTAGCTGCAGTGTGCTGAAAGTAAACCTTGGAGAGCAGACACTTCAGTGGAGAAGGTTGCTGTGAAGTGTGACCTCCCTTTACCTTTCTTTCTTCTTTTCTTTTTTTCTTAATAAGCAGAACTATTTAAGACCATCACATTCCACAGTGCAAAGGAGAAAATCTGTTCATCCAGGGCTCTCATAGAGAAACCAATGTCTGTGGTTTTCAACACACCCCCAAAGGAAAATGGAGCCCAGCACTCCCATTTTGTAAGCAGTAGGAGGGCAGGGAAGAGAGTGGGGTGATTTCCCCAAAACCATTTGATGTTTTGGTGACAGATGGAAGCAGAATCCACGTCTCTTTTCCATACTCTAATGCCTTTATCCTCACCTGAACAACTGGGCAAATCAAAATGCAATGGAGAGGAGCTTGTAGTGACCAGTACTCCTCATTATGCTGTTTTCTCATAATCGTCCATTGAATTTGGTGCCCAGAAACTGCAGCAATGGGAAGGGTAAGAAATCAACAGCAGCTTAAGGGACTTGGTGTTAACATAAAGTAGAAGATGTGGTAACCAATCTCAAAGCTTCCCTGGGTGGAATTCCAATACAGTCTGGGACTTGGGCAAAAACCTCAGTCTCCAATGAATTGTCATAGACTACAACTTTGTAAAGCTAAGGAAAAAAGCCACCAAAGGCTTTTTGACAAACTTCAAAACCACTGTCTGATCATGATGTTGTAACCATGCTGAGTACCAAACGTGGTCTGCATCAGTGTTTAAATTACACAGGTCTGAACAAGAAGAATGGGGGAACAACAGAAAGAAAAAAGGTGAAAGAGCATGAGAAACCTTACATGTTTTGATCATGCTGAACATTTGTCCCCCCTCTTTGTCCTCTTTGGCAGTCCAGTTGCACTGCTTGAAATTGTTCTTTTGGCGCAGTTGGACTGCTACTTGGTTTTCTTCATAGCTAACCTGGGAATACCTGGATTTTGCAAGAGAAAAAAATAAACTTACAAACTGAGATTTTGTATAATCCCAGCATGGAAAAACTACTGGCAATCCTAACATTTTTTTTCATTTAAACAGCTGGGCAAAGCACTTCCCAATTTGTAATTCGACCTCATGGTAACAATTGCAGAAACAGTGACCAAAATTGAAACTATCCTTATTCTGAATCCTTTCTTATTGTTCAAACTTAACTTTGTCTTACCAAGAATACACATGAACATGTACATTTTTTAAAATTAGGCACAATGTAGTTGCCTTCTCTTTCAGTGAGTTGGGGTATCACTCATAATTTCAATAATAAATATGAACCTAAAATTCTCTCTGAAGCTTTAAACTTTATCCATGGTTTTCTCCGGAAAACTTCTCTATTTCGGTCTCCAGTGTTTGGGTTCCAAATAACTGAACAAGTTGCTAAAGTGTTTGCTCAAGCTAATAAACCAGTTGGCTGGCACAATTTAAGAACAAAGTCCTACATTCCTCTACAGCATCTTTAAAACAGTAACTTGCTTGCAAGTTCAAGAGCAGTCACGACACAGTAACTTAGCCCAAAATAGGTATGCAAATGTTGCCTGTACTGGATCACTAAGCCACTTGCTAGAGGGTCATTTGCATCTACTTAAGCAGAACAGGGTCTACTGAGACACAGACTGATTTCTTAAATATCTATTAGGATCTAGGCAGGGCAATTTTCATTTCCTAATGAAAAAGGTCAAATTCTGTAATCTACACGCTGACAAGAACTTTGAAGAGCTAAGAATGGCAGCATTAAGAACATCTGTGTTCATGTAATCAAATGAGTCTCCAAAATAAATGCCAAGATCACTTTAAAGGCAGATGAGTTATCTGATGTGCTTGTATGAGGGAACGCAGCTCTCCCTGCACTGACAAGTTTAACACCCAAGCATGCAGCAGTCAATCCAGGTGAACAAGCTTTCTACAGAACGCAAATCAGAAAGCTTTATCAAAGTAAACATTTCTTTCTTCCTGCAAAGACAATAGATGCCACCCTGAAGTGCGAAGCACAGCAGTTTCTATAATGCAACACATCTGCCTGCCTGTGATCACCACTCCAAGATCTGAAGTCTGTGTGCTGCCAACAAACAGCCCTACCACAGAAAATGCTTGATTGAAGTATTTTCACTATACAGGATTGTGTCTGGCCCTGATTCTTTTCCAATGCTGGCTTGTGCCAGTATGGCAATAAAGGTGTTAAAAACAGTGGAGTTGCAGCAGCATAAGACTATAGTCTCTCTACCTTTGGAGGCTTTGGTGTCTTTGCTGATCTCTACGGAGGCCAAGAGAAATCTGTACCTGCCACTGAAATGGAGCCAATGTCATTACTGCTGAATCTTCAATCAGAAAATTACACGTGTGGCTAAGACAGCTACAGCAGAGACAGAGCAGGTGTCCACAGCTTTGGAGCAAGTACCCCCTTATGTAAAAGTTTTCCATAAAATTATCTTTCTTAAACTTTCCTTGTGGGTCTTGTGATGTGCCGTTCTGTAGAATGGTGGTGTCTGATGAGGTAGAAGGGGTGTGGTGGAAGAGGGAGATCCTGGGCACAACCAAAGCAACGTGAGACTTTGCTTTTCATTGTTGATTGAAAACTGACCATGAGAACACTACTACAGAATTTAGCATTGGTGTAGTAAAAGTGTACCTAAATAACCAAAGTGCTACGAAAGTGTAAAGTAAATGCTAGTGTACCTCAGTCTTAAACAGAGACATTTCAAAGAATGTTCATTAAGTGATTAAAGTATTTACATAGTCTGTTTACATATCAGTATGTTTTTGCTTCCCTAACAGTATTTTTTTCTGCAGTAGATATGTATCTGTATGAAATATATTCAGCATATAAAACCGAAAGGTGGAACATGTGTATCTGATGAATAGCCTGTTACAAGCTGATTGTATTTCAGGATTGTTCCACTTCAGTTTGCAATTTTTTTATGTTCTTTTGAAACTGACTTGGTAAAACTGAGATCAATTTAATACATATTTAATTAAATTGTTTGCAGTAGAGTTAGACAAAATTATGAAGTACGGCAGACATTGAAGCGCTGGGCTGCCTATAGTGTTTAGGACAACTAAAAATAAAGAATATCAAACTATGAATTCCACAAATTTCCTGATTTCCTGGCCCCAGTCACTTTGTCTCAGATCCGTGTTAAACTGAAAGGTCTTTTATACAATTCAGTCTTTCCTTCGACAATATGATAGGTATATCGTTAAATTATTTCCATACAGTCACTGTGTTCAAACAATAAAATTCTCAGTCAAGCTCATTTTGTAAATATGCTATAGCTGTTCAAGGGCTCTCTGAGCTCATGTGATTGGAGTGATGGCTCTCAATGGTCAAAAGAAGGGAAAAATCTCTGCTGGGATTTTCCCATCTGGTTTACATTGCAATCCAAATTCTATGGATCAAAGAAAAAGCATTTTCTCTTTCACTGTGTTATCTAACATGAGCCAAAGTATTTTTGGGTTTGTTCAGTGGAAAAGCAAGAGAGCACCACTTTATGGAAACTATATTTTTATTAGTTTCAAGTCACTTTTTAAAGTCATAATGTATAGTGATAGACATGGGCATCAGCCATGTGAGTGCTGGTACAGAGAGCTGAACAATGAAATCTTTGCTCCATTTCTATTTGGTTCTTAAGAAAAGCTGTGACAGCCATTCGTAGAAAGATAATCACATGACTGCAAGTTTAGAGGCAAACATAAGCCAAATTTTAGCTTTTTGCCTCCGCAAATCAATAGCAGAGCTACCAGGTTATTTTAGAAGTTGTAAGGCTATCCAGACTAATTTAAAGCTTGGGCTGAAATGCAGCAGTCTAGAAGGACAAGTTTAGTTAGTCATACAGAGCTTTGACTTGGACCCTTCGAAGGCAGACATGCTCTGCTTTCTTTCCATTTCAGGCACTTTCTTCTAATGCTTCTTAGTTGCATCAACAACCCCTCTAAGTCATAAGTTCTGGTGCTCACTTCTTGTTAGCTGGCACCTAACCTTGGGAACATGAACTCCTCTGTGTCCTGAACTTTCCAGAAATGTAACGAATGAAATCATAGAAACATTTAGGTTGGAAAAGACCAAGCAATAGGACAAGAGACAATAAGTAGAAACTGATGTTTCTGAAAGTTCCACCTGAATATCACAAAGAACTTCTTTACTGTATGGGTGACCAAGCACTGGAATAGATTGCCCAGAGTTCCTGGAGTCTCCCTCACTGGAGATATTCAAGAACTGTCTGGATGCAATCCTGTGCCATGTGCTCTAGGATGACCCTGCTTGACCAGAGAGGTTGGACCAGATGACCACTGTGACCCCTTCCGACCTAACCCATCCTGAGATTCTGTGATCGTTGAGTTCAACCATAAAGCCAACACTGCCAAGTCCACTGCTAACCCATGTCCCCAAGTGCCACATCTATATGTCTTTTAAATATCTCCAGGGATGGTGACTCCACTCGCTTCCCTAGGTAGTCCATTCCAACACTTGACAACTTTTTCAGTGAAGAATTTTTCCCAATATCCAATCTAAACATCTCCTGGCACAATATGAGGTCATTTCCTCTTGTCTTATCCCTTATCCCTGAGAAAAGAAACCAAACCCTACCTTGCTACAGCCTCCTTTCATGTAGTTGTAGAGAGCCATAAGGGTCCCCCGAGCCTCCTTTTCTTCATATGACTTCACCAGCTTTGTTGCCCTTCTCTGAACACACCCCAGCACCTCAATGTCTTTTGTGTAGTGACATAGTCTTTTCATGACAAGGCACAGAGTTCCAAAAAAAATCCACCCCAAAACAAAACACCCCAGAACCACATGCCAAAAAAAAGCATAAATTAACATAGTTTTGTATTTTTTTCTGTCTCTTAGACATTAGAGAGACATTTAGTAGCTATAACTTTACAGAGAATCAAAGGATGTCAGCTGTGCTGTCAAACACTTTCCTCTGGATTGCTTACAAAGTCTTTTAGTCACACCACTGTTTTAAATGGGGGTCAGAAATCCAAAACTTTTTAAAAACTTGCTGAATTCAAACTTATAAGAAACATAGAGATTAATTAGATGTATACATTGTACCTATCAGATCCCATCAGATCTTGGTGGGAAGACCCTCAGACAGCAAGTAGCACAGGCAATTGAATGTCCTTATTCTACAAAGTCTGTGAACAGCCCAACCTTGCAGGAGGTAAGGAGCACACATGGGAGTAATGCAGAGTGTCCAGCTTTTGGGAAAAACTTCTCTGTCTGCAGGAAAAGCAGAAATTTTTACATCAGTCTGTGAAAAGGAAAAGATTGTACCCAAAACCAGTCCAAAGTGTATATATTCCATAGAAAAGAAATTTCAGCTAAGGAAAGGAAAAAATATCAGAATTCAAGAGCTTAGATAGTTCCACTGATTGGAATATTATGTTGGATCTAGATGAGATGATTATTACAAACAGGACATAACTACATTGATTAATGTGACATCAGAATCTAAACCAAAGATTTTGCAGAGAAAGTTGACTCATGTGGAATACAGATGGGTAAAACTTCAGGCATACTGCTTTTAAGGGGAAATAAAGTCTTGAGGAATAAAAAAGTTTGCAATTGCCTATAGAAATGGAATATCTGTTCTTAGGTTGAAAACATATTGGAGCATATATTCCATTTAAAGGCTTTATAGAGCAGAGGATGAGAAAACCTTGAAAATGGGAACCATTTCTATAGGAGGAAGAAAATAGAGCACAGTTGTGCATGAAAGCTGATGTGCTGTAATGGTGGGCAGCCACAGAGGGGAGAAGGCGAGCTCCTTCCCCAACCTCCTTTGGGGCTGCAGCATCTGCTGTCTTCCCATACATCGGTCCAGTTCCATCAATTCAACTTGCTCATTTCCCACAGAGATAGTTGCTGTTGTGGGGACTTAGTCTGATGTTGGATCTGTGCACTGAACCAATTCCTGCTTTGACCAGACATTTAGCAGCTGTTTACCGTAACCAGGCTGTGCACAACAGGAACTGGAGGAGGAGCAGGACTGCTTCTTCTGGTGGCAGCCTGCAGTTAGACCAAGTTCTGCGTGATGCAAAACTCGGTGTGAGCAAGAGAACACCGAATTGTCAACAAGTAAAGAAGTACCATAGACACTCCATTACTGTCTGCTTTTAATATTAGAAAACTTCCTTTAAAAAACCCATTGTTAAAACTTTGTTTAAAAAAGAAAAAGCATAGGGAAAACAGTCTGAAATTACACACGTCAGTATATGCAAACAAATAAGTTTTGCTTGGGAGTCTTTGTTGATGTTGACTATGGATAGTGTTTCTGCACTACTCTTGTCACTATCCAGATCTCTTTAAAGAACGATCTGATACGTAAACTCTGCATTTAATACCTACGACAAACCAGCAGAGCATAATGTCACACACTGGATCACAATTTGATTGTTAAGTGTGTGACAACTGTAATTTGAAAGATATTAATTCATAACCAGGGAATTAGAATTAAACTGTTTTATGGAAAACAGTGTCAATATTGTTTAAATAACATTTTAAAAAACTGATAAGTTTGCATAGGTAAGGAGTATTAACCTGCAGGACAACACACCTGGGATTATCACCTGATGAAATACTGTATACTAAAGTCTTAGAAATATGCCACTAATGCTAAGAATAAGAGTATTGTAAATTCTTAAAAATACAATGAGAAAAAGTGACACAAAGAAAAGCGTCACAGGCATAGGTCTATTCACATGTATAGTAACAAACACATAGTCCTCCTCCCAGAGGCATCTGTCTTTTGTGAAGCTGCTTCTGTGAGTTGACTGTTATGTTCCTGGCTACAACACGAGCCTTTATATTTTAGCTCCTTCATGGCACTGGGTTTTAGCTTTCAAACGTATTGTGGGAATTGGAGCAGCTTTTCAGAGCAAACTGAACAGTGACTTGAGCCACAGAGATGTTGCAGGAAAAAAACCCTCACCTAAAGGAGATGAGATTGAGGTGAAAGTCAGTATGGCACTGGAGGTTGCATGAGAGTAAAAGACATATAGCCAGCACTTAAATTCTGTGCATCTGTGACAGGAGCAGAGAAACTTACAGTGAGAGGCCTCAGGCTTTAGTGAGTCCCCAGGCATGCACATATTACCACATGGTAAAAAAAATAGCAAACCATGAATCTCTAGAGAAAGAGCATTTCTCTGGCAACTGCAGCATGGGCTAATTTCTAAAGGAACTCCCCAGTCCCCAGTGGAGAGGTAGTGTGAGCCAAAGGAGGAGAAAAATTATGTCTGAGAATGGCAGTAAATGTAGGTGGAATTAAGCAAATCTAGCATACTCTCTTAGTGCTGCTTCCCAGCAGAGCACAGTCATGATCACCTTGGGGTGTGGTGTTTTGTTCAGGTCTAGAAAGAGTGGGACATGGGAAGTAAAGGAAAATGGAGTTCTTCACTAACTCCAGGATTAGAGGCTTTAGAATAATTCATAATGTATTCAGAGTTAGCTCCTCTGCTGCTTATGGAACTGCAGAGGAGAGTTTAATGTATTCATTTGTTTAATGAAACTGCAGATTAAAGTTTAATGTATTCATTTGTCATGCATACAATTAAACCAAAATTTTTTTCACTGATTGTGAGTTATTTACAGAGACTAATAATTACCTGATATATCCATTTAAGACAGGCCAGCCACAGTCTGTCTGCTGGCTAGATATGTAAGAATAATCTACAGTCGGAAAGGATGTCTTAGGAAGTTTGATTCTCTTGGAGAAAGTTGGCAGTACGTGGGGAGGCAGAAGTTTAAAAAAGCATTAGATATTTCAGACATGTAAACTTTCCTTGTGAGGGCAGTTTACATTGCCTGATATGTCCTTTTATAAAATATTAGCCTTATTGGCCAGGAGCCCAATTCTCTGGTCACATTCACAGACAGCTCTCATGTGAGCACAGACTAAGACACAGAGAATGTGAAACAGTTCTCGAAGTCTGTATCTTGGATGATACGAAGAGGAGTAAAAAAAATCTTGTTCTATGAAATAAATATCGTTGCCAGATTATTGCAAATACTTGTGGGCAATATGCTCAGCAAATGTGAAAGTGTGTAGTGTTACTGACTTCAGTAGCACAAACACAAATTACTCTGTGCAGAGCAAAGCCTTGAGCCTTCGTAGTTTGCAAGTTTTACTTCTGTGGAGGTTTGCATGGGTAATGCTTAGATTGCTGAGCCGTTTCCAGAAAGCAAAACATGGGGCTAAGTTAAATATTTTTAAAATAAATGAATGATCACCCCCCAAAAACAGACATCTTGCAGAGAGTACAGGTTTGTCTCTTTTTTCAGCTAACAGAAACACCTCACAATCTTCACACCACAAGCCCTCCATGAGGCTGATAGAGTTCTGTGTATCTGGATAAATATCTGGTCTGCCGTAATAAGTTTCTGTTTTCTTCTGCTGAGGAATTTTATTTGGCATGTGAAGAGGCTGCTAGCAATCACATATGGCAACCCTACCCCATAGGAAGGGCTTTCTGCAGAGCTATGCTGTCCATCCTCAGATGGCCCCAAGCCTGCAATAATGTGGGCAAGCTGCCCTGGTAGTGGCTGTCATGTTATCAGGCAGATGGGCTCTGGGCAACCATGTGGAATCACTGCAGGTGAGCAAACTAAGGAGCATCTGAGCCTGTGAGACTGTACTAAGAGGAGCCCAGAGGAGTGCTGAAGGGGTTCCTCCCTCTACCAGCCATGGAATCTGGCAGTGTAACCTGGCACCAACTATCAGGGATTTTATGCCTTGTAAGAGGTAAAGTGCACTGAAGCAATTTCAACCATTCAGGGCAGGACACAAAGCCATTTTTGTGAATTGTTAAAAGCCTTATATGGGTTGAAGTTTGTAATTTTTGATGGTACCTGGCTGCCAGCACAGTGAGGTAATACATCTCCTCGCTAGGTCAGGCACAATCCCACAAACCGTAGAGCAGTCCTGGCAGCAGCTCTGCTCCACGTCTACCTATGCAGGCCAGATGTTTGTGTTTTACAGCTTACAATAGCAAAGACATGAGGCCAGCTGACTGCAGGCAACAACACTCCAGCATCCCAGGCCAGATTTGGGGTTTGTCTTCAGTAGACATTCAAGGTGCTTGTGACCGTTTTCTGCTGGCTCTTCAAGACAAAAGCTTTTCCCCAAAGGCTCAGTTGATCAAACTGAAATACCTGTTTTGTACTTGATGCTTAAGGTGACCTTCATAGCCTGCTGAAGAAAAAGGGATTTTTTTTTTTCTTTGGAAAATTCAACAGAGGTACTCAACCTCAGCCATGTGTATCTACATTACAAATGTATTTTTACAACATTATTGAAGCCTGATGGATTAGAAAGTCAGCTGCATAAATTACACTTTGCAATCCTTTGCCAGAAGCTTAGGGGGAGACTAATTTTAACAAATCATCATCCCATCTCCTTTTTATGGGCTGTACTATTTTTTAAGGGATAAATTCACAGCACTCAGGGTTCTATTTTCTAGCTTTTTTTTTTTTTAAAAAAGCAACTAACATATGTAATTACATAATGCAGAAACACTTCCAATGCATTACTATACTGAAAAAGCAAATAAAAATCTAAAGTTTAATGTTCCCAGAGTTCTTACTTTGGAAAATTGCTTGGTACAGGAAAAAGTGATGCAAGAAAAGCCCCTTTGGACTTTAGAGCATGACTCAGAAGCCATGAGATATTGCTCCCTCTGCAAACTGACATGGGCTGCACCTTCCCTTTATGCTGTGGATGCAGGTAAGACTGGCAGCAGGTTCAGGATCACTCCAATGAAGAGAGCTAACCATAGAAACCACAGCAAGGAGAGAGTTCATCAAAAACCCCGGGGTTAATGAACCGTGCGGTAGCACCTTGAGACTTTAATTTCATTCCAGTGAATGGTTTTAATTGGGAATTAAAACCAACAGCAAAGCTAAAACCATGAAAGGACGAAGAGATTTACACTCACCTGCATGAGGAGTTTTGGATCCCTCATTCCCTCAAGACATACTCACCCAGCAGGAACTGTGGTTTGTCAGGATGCTTTGACCATACAGATTTTCCACATGAACACCCACTACGTATAACTTCTACTCTATGAGTTGTATGTGTTACCAGAGGTGGGATCTGCAAACAAAAAAAAAGCAAAGGTGAACCCATATTTAACTAGTTTTTATTGACTTCTGCTTTTAACATGACCTTGGAGAGCATACTTAATTCTTTTTCCATATTATACATACTCATGCACACTTGTGGGTTAGGGGTTTTTTGTTGGGTTTTTTTGTTGGGTTTTTTTTTTTTACTCTGAAGTGTGTTTTGTTATTTTTGTTTTAAGATCTATGAGAAAAATTTCAGAAAGCTGCTTCTTTTTGAAGTTCTTTCTCAGGTCACAAAACCAAAAACAGAGTCAGCTTCCTCTTTTTTTTTTTTTTCTTTTATCTTTGAGAAAATGAAAAAAAAATCTAACAGGTAAGATAACTTAAATCATACATCTCTGAGTTTTTGAATTAAAGTGTTTGCTCTTTCTGCTTTTGGAGTCTTTGAGAGCTGCAGTTTGAAGCATTAGCTCCCATTTTACTCCAATGCATTTTACCAGAAACTGTTGTCAAATCAATGCTGCCTTTCACGAGAATTTTGATCATAGGTTAGCACAAGAAATGCAGGTCAGTCGGAGAGCAATGCTATACAGAATTGAAGCATGAGACTGTAAATATCATGAGGCACTGAAACAGGGAAGGGACAAAGGCTCATTTTGCCCTGAGCTAGAAAGGAATACTCCTACTCTATACAACATATTATACCAAAATATTTTGATCAGCACCACAAAACCAAATCTGAATTAATGCTTTTCTTCACTTACCATTCTGTGAACTATATTTTCAGGCTTTTCACCATACCTGGACATTTTGCTTTTGAAATAATCTTGGTTTTCCAACAGACTGCTAGTTCACTTCTCCACGAGTTCTAAGGCGGCTAGCTTATCTCTCTTTCCTTGGCAGAGGTGGCAGGATGATGGACTCAGCTTTGCAGGTGGGAAGCTGCACTCCAGAGCTGCTGGAGACCCCAGTGCATGTAATTCGAATAGGCAGATAATGAGCCTTTCTTAATATATGTCTTTCAGAAAAACATACCCATATTCCCCATGGTCATCACACAGTGAACATTAGCAACATGTCATTTAAAACCATATTTTAAGGAGCGGGGTAAAAAAGCACAGCCAAGAGGTATAGAAACCAGTAACTGTAAATCAGCTGCATCAGTAAAAGGTTGCATTCCCATGGCTGGGGGAGGGGGAGCTTCTACCAAAGCTAAAAACAAGTTCCTCCTGGCAGCAGCTGGGAAGAAGATGACACTGCAAGGAATCATGGTTCCCACGCCCTCAGCATGGCTGAGCAGCCACCTAAGCAATGCGGCATCATACACCTCATTCCACAAGGAAAAAGCCCACAGAGTGGAGTTGTACAATAACCACTGAAGGGCAGCTTGGGAAAGAGCTCTGTTAATGCTGCAGCAGCATGATTTTGGCAGTTGTTACATCCCCAGTTGTTTAGGCCCTTATGAACCAGGAGACTGAGTTTGGTCTCAGATCTCTCATGGTAGCAGCACAGAAACCAGAGCACTAACAGGCCTGACCATCTCGATACTACTGGCCTGCAAAGGGAATTTCCCTGTCTCAAGTTGCAAATCAGCTGAATGTCCAGAACTGTTCAGATCAGGAAGATGTTTCTTCCTCTCCTTTACTTCAATTTCAATATAAAGTAAATGTAGAAGCTTCCAGCCTGGAGACATTTCAAGTGTAGCACATTTAAGTGTAGCATATTTAACATGTAACAATCTGTCCAGGAGAACAGAATAATCAAACACATGGATAAGAAAACAGATGGGCAACCTGAGCAGCCACAGAAGTCAGAAAGGGGAGAAGGCATACTGAGAGAACATGAACAGGGACAACCCACAAAGATGTCTAGTCTGCTTTCTGATGAGCAGTATTAAAACCCCGCAAACAAGTGTGATACAGTATTTCCTTATTAACTGAGAAGTCGAGCCAGAGGTGGATATTTATATGACCTAACTGCTGATACCTATGATAAATCCTTCAGGTTCTCTGTAGGCAATAGTGAGACAGATTCACTGCTTTCAGGTCAGTCGGTTTATCTAAATTACATTCCTGCTATAAATCCCCTTCTCAATATGGGAAACATGTCTCTCTCCCCTAGTAATGTTAAGGAGTATATTTCGTGACTTAGGAGAGTAATCAGTGCCAGAAGTTTGATGCTGTTAGTACTATCAGGTTGTCTTTTCTCTTTGTAGTGTCACAGCTGTAGAGCTGTTCTCTGATCTTTCCTAATAGTTTCTGTCTGCTTGCAAAAAAAGAAAAGCACAAGTTGCATCTAGTTTGTGATTAGATACCAACACACTGGTACCAGATATGCACACAGCAAACAGTAGTTTTAGACAAGCTAAATATTAATAAGCATGACAAAGTCTTCTTCATGGGTGCCTACTGAAAGAAAATACAGGAGTGTGCAAGCACAGGGCATCACTGTAAGTGGTCACTGATACTATCCCCTAGCTGGATAATGTGTAGCCACTAGGACACTAAAGAACTCATAATAAAGATGACAGGTTATATGTATATATATACATACACATAAAGCAAACAGAAACAACCCACCTTCTGCTGAAAGTTTATCACCAGGTTGTTTGGCTGGCTGGTAATTCATCTTAAACAAGCAAGTTATCATAAGAAAAGGCAAGGTGTAATAGTTTTTATTAGATCAGTGTGCACATCTGATGCAGTTCTTGAGCTTTTTTTGGGTGCATGCCCCCTTCTCCAGGTCTGAAATAGAAACAGCAACTACCAGGCCAAATGTACACAGGAACGGCCAGTCTGAGTTGTGAGTATGTAACAAGTATACCTGGGCTGTCTTACTGTTTGCATGATGCTCCCCAGGGAATGTGTTCAGCTGAGAACGAATAGTGAATTCAGGCCAGGGCATTCACCCACTGCCACTAGCAGAGGTGCTGCCTCTGCCCCTGCCTGGGCAACTGTTTTTAGAGAGGGACAGTTTTTGTATCAGCAAAAACAGTAGAAAGCAGCAAGGCAACAAGTAATTTTCAAGCTTAAAACAAAGATAAAACCCAAGTGGAAGCATACTGCGTAAAACTTTTGTCCTTTAAGCTGCCTTCCTCCTAAGGAGAAATGAATGTATTATCCTGACAAATGCAATAGTGAAAAGTACCAAAGTATTTTTCTTGTTAAAGTTTCCTGTGTTAGAAAAACAATTATTTTTTTCTCCTGGTTTTAGCCTACCTAACAAAAAATATTTAAATTTAGAGAAGAAAAAGAGGAAAGAAATGAAAAAGAAAGGACTTCAAACTCTAGAAACATTTTTTCTGCAGTGAACTCAGAGTGACTGAAGTTTGTAATATAAGTTGAGCATGTAATATTTTCCACTGCTTACAGTTCCCTTCTGAACTTCCATTTTGTGGGAATACGCTTGGATCATTGCTGACCTGTCTTTGGAAAAGGCTCTCTGTGTATTTTGGCTTGGCTTCCTTCCATTTCTACTCCTCTAAGTCTGTTCCCCATTTCAACATCTCTTACTGCCACATTGCCAAACACGTTACACAACCCCAAAGAAGCAATTTATAGGAATATTAGTAATTCAGCTGTGAGAAAACAAGTACTTTTCCCTTTTAACAGATAATTCTCTCCTGGGAATCATAGTTATGTGGCTGTTTGCTCCCTTGTTTACAGCATTGCACTGGATGAGACATTTAAGCAGGCAAATGACCCAAAGCAGTATAAAACTGTGAAAGCCAGCGCTAGGCAGCAGATTTCAAAGCAAAAACTGGGTGGAAATATTCTGTGAAGACTTTTCCAACAGAGCCTGGAAGAGTCTCATATGCGAGTGTGTAACCTTCCTATAATCAACCAAATCATACCGAATGGGTGTAACAGAGAGATCCTCCTTTGATGACCGTAGCCTGAGACAGCACTATCCTGATGAGAGTCCTGAGCACTCTGGGAATGTAACCCATCACAAGTACAGGGCAGTCTTACAATGCCAGCAGATACGATATGGGGCTGCATAACTTATCAGAGGACTGGTGTTATTGATAAACAACAAAGAGCAGTCTCACCAAAAGTACTGAAATTCACAACTGTTGCCTAATCTTGCAAGCCCTGTTTCCCTGAACACTGGTTCCCATGGGACACTCCTGCAGGCCATCAGTTTGCTAGGTCAAAGACCTCAGATTTCAATATTTCATTGGAAAATTACGTTATTATTATTTATCAAGTTAAATGTCAGCTTCTCTGGAAAAATATGAACCCCTTTATGTGAACTTAAAACCTGAGACACATCAAGACCTTTTCATCCACCTCTTTTGCAAAACAAAAGCTTCCGATTCATAACATAAAGTGTGTTTTGCTGACCTTCAGTTGTTCTTTTTACCCTATTTCAAATATTGCCATCCCTGCAGAAGAGCTTGCCAGATGGAGTATCTACCTGCCAGAGTTTACAGTCCAACACATTAACATGAAATAAAATTACTGACTTCAAATTTATGCACTGGTTACAAGCTGCAGCTCATGGTCACATTTATTTCTGCTTGGCACTGATAAAGACCTTTGGAAAAAGATTTGTGGTATGAATTAAGGGCAGTAATTGCTCAAGCCCTCTCCATGACTTCCACCTTCAAGTCAACCCAAAGGAAGTCCTGTAGCTTGACTTCCATCTTCAAGTCAACCCAAAAGGAAGTCCTGTAGCTATACTCTGCTCTACCATCCATTATGGAATTGGTATAACCTAATAACAAAGTTCAGTGGACAACTGTGGTCAAGAGTTACTCAGCCTCTCAGAGGGATGAGAATGAAGTCTAGCAAGACCCTCTGAGCCAGCGAGCAGAGACAAGGCACACAGCCAGGGGCAGAGCTGCCTGACATACACCTGGCAATAAGCAAGTCTCCTAAAAGCAACACACCCACCCCTCAGCTGTGAGCACAAAAGGACATGGTTTCATAGAAACAAAATTACATTTTTCTATGTAAGGCTACTCAAGCAATCCAACACAGTTCCAGTAACAAGCAGTTTTTATGTTTTCCTGCCACAAATTGGTGAGCTCCACAATTTGCCAAACACTGGCACCATATGTCACCATAGAGAGGTCTTCATCAGAAAGACTTACTCAGACACGGGTAAAAATTAGTCTCTGTCACTGGTGCCATACAGTAACCCACAATACCCTCAGCCTGAGAACATGCATACAGAATAACATTCACCTACCTAGACCCGAAGGGACGGATATCATTCTCATCATACATTGTTTCCTTTTGAAATCCTAGCGATATCACTGATGTCTTTTCTGGCTTCAGCTAGGGCCTTCCTGTAGGAAACCACCACCACCATCATTGCATGGGTAGTGGGACATCTCAGTCATGACCATCTCAGGCATGCAGTCAGTGACTGCCCAACCAGCCTACCTGGCCATTTCACCCATTACCTTCTCATCTGAGAGCATGTTGTACCTGGTTACGTGCAGTTACCACATGCATTTTGATCCGGGATCGGCACAAATGTGTGTGTAGGGACAGGGTTTGGCACAATAGGCTCTGAATAGCTTGAGGGATCTAGTCCAGTCTGGAGCAGAGAAATCAGTTTGCTATTGCACCACTTGAGCTTGTTTGGCCTGGGAGGTACAAGCTGCTCTCTATCTGCCATCTCTTTCAGAAGTGAAGCATCAAGAAAAATTATTTTTTAGTAATCTTATTAGTAAAATTGAGGAGGGATGATGAAGCACAAGGCAGGGATGGGAGTGAAGGGCAGAGGGAAGCAGAAATGTCATAAGCTGCTCCCCACAAAGCTCCTGAATTGTGTAATACACCCCCAGCTTCTAAATGTCAGCACTAACGAGTAGGTTTTCTCATGCCTCTCTGAGTTTTCCATCTTTCCAGGGCAGAACTGAAGGCTACGTAGGCAGTAACAACGGAATGAGTAGGCAAACCAAGTGACAGATATTTGTCAAAAAAAAATGGACAGAAAATTCCCACATCCTCTTCAAGGACTTTAGTTGCTATAGAATCACAAAAATAGTAGTGGGCTATAAAGGCACTGTAAACCAATAACTTTCTCTGTCCAAACTGGTGCAGGTGTAAACAGAATAAAAACACAAGACTAAGGTCAGAGCTGTAAGCTATTGGGAGCCTTCAGGACAGAAGGAAAATAGGTTTGAACCCTCCTGTGTGAACTTTCTGGGAAATAATAAAGTTAATGAAAAACTGTCATATCCAGACCCAATACAGAGATTTACTGGTGGCTGTGGCAGCACAGTGTGATCTGTCAATTTGCTGGCTGCCCTCAACAACAAATACTTGGACATTTTTTATCAAGGACATTTTATGCACATTCAGGATGAAATACAGTACATCCTCACAGGACTTTATTAGATGTGTCATTGAGATACCAGGGATGAGTTTGTGGACTTGTTACCTCTGTTTCCTCCCATGGTAATTTTAACTAGTCAGTATTAAAGTCAAGATCAGAGACAATGCTTTGCCTGTTGTTCTAAAGCACTTTGCAGAGAAAAGGACCTAAACCACAGTCTTAAAAGGACCTAAACCACAGTCTTAAAAGGACCACCTGGACTGACTTTTACCTGCCCAAGGACAGGTCAGAGCATCCCAAGGCTGAATGTCCTGAGCCTAAAGATAGGACAAACCTGGTTTGGGACAAATAATGAGGCTGAGGTGTCCAGTGTGTTGTTTCCATCAAAATTGCAAGAGTAGGAAGGTAGAGATGTCCCTTGCCTTGGGCAACCATAGAACAGAAGAAAATGGGAGAAAATTTAATGCTTTTGTTTAATCAGATGTAGCCACAATGGGACACAACTATGACAGAATGGTTCAGAATCCATATCTACTTTCATCCCCACCTGGCCTTGGTGTCCACCTAGATCTTCTTGCCATTGCAGCATCCAGTCTCCTGGCCCAAATCCCTTGGCACATGCTACGGTGGGAGCTGGGGCCTCATGATCCTACAGGGCCCACAGCTGCTGTCATCACCGAGAAACATCCTTTAGGGGGGTGGCAGTGTGGTGAGGCAGCACAAGATCAGCTCAAGGCTGCTCCCCATTTCTTTAACCACTGGGACTCTTCTCCTAGGATGCCAGATGAACCCCTTCCTCTCTTCCAAATCACCTTTCTCTCTCAAAGAGAAGTTAATAAACCAGAATAAAGCCAGGCAGAGCATGGGAAACCTCCAGGGGGCTGGTTATGGTCAGTGATGCCCTGCTAGTGCCACCCAAGCCATGACAGTCCCAGCCCTTCTCTAGAACACAAAACCGCAGCAGCAAGTGGTGCCTTCAGGTGATCTTTTGTTATGTTGATTTCTGCTTTGATTTTCACCCCACATTTGAAATGAAAGCAACTTTTAATCGAGAAGAAGAAGAAATTATGAGAAACAGGAACGACTTTTGGTTTCATCTTTGGTGAGGGTTATGGCACAGCAAGGGTGTTTGCAGCATTTTGTTCTGCTCCAAGACACTTCCAGTGGCCCTCTTGCCACTGTGAAACTATTCAATATATACTTTCCTAGAGCAGGGAAGAATATCCTGAGCCTAAGGAAACCATGTAACCACAGCACTGAAGTAGCAAATAACATTTTGATTGTCCATGCTTATATTTTCCATCTTCAGCAGAGGAGATATTTTATTTCCATTAGATTTTCCAGTCACACTTCCTTCATCCTTGACAAGTATAAAAGGGGACACTTAACTCATGCATTTCCTGAGGCCACCTCACTGCAAAGCCTATTAACTATATTCTAAAGAAACTTTTGTTGTTACTCTGCAAAGTGAAGGAGAAAAAGCATCAACTGAGCAATTCTATTTAGTGTGCCATCTATGAATTTGTGATAACAATAATGCAATTCTGTCCCCAAATCCTCAGTTGTTCTTCTTGAGATGACTGACTTAAGAGTGAATACTCCTACTTAATGGTTTCTTTTCTTCCAAATAAATTCTTACTTTTTAGGTAGGTTTGTCTTTCTCAAGAAGATTGATGCTTTTCGAAGAAGCCAATCCTGTAAGACTTCACCTCTCTTCTCCTTTAAGTGCACTAATAGGAATAAAAGAAAGCCAGAAAATTCCTCCAAAACGTATGGAAAATACAAAGCCACAATAACAGGCTCTGGCCCTCATCGTCCCAGGAACTGAATGCATCTCTTTACTTCTGCAGGGGTTTGAAGTCAGGTAAGTGAGGATCACTGAGTTCACTCTACCATTAAATCTCTGCTCTATCACCCTTTCACTGTCAACGTCTGAGAAAAATTTTGTAGAAATTTGGAAAAAAAAAAGTATTTTAACTTGGTTTTGTACTTATTTGTGGCCTATGTGACAACCCACTTTAATCCGGTTTTTAACTTCCTCTGAGAAAACATTTTTAACTCATTAAAATTACCCACACTCAGAAAAACCCAAAACATCTGAACCTTGGAAAAAATCTCCAAAAACCCCAACCCGCAAACTCCCAAAACAAAAAACAAACCAGGGAGGACAGTGTGGACTTGTTGTCATTTATGCCAATTGAAATTTGGTGGACATAGGGCCACTTCCTAACTGATTGCTTGGCATGTTTTCTGCATGTGGTAGAGAAAGAAAATCAGACAACACCAGTGAGTATTTTGTTATCAATTTTTCCCAAGAACTTCTCCTGTTGGCTAGTCCAAGAAACTATGAAAAATGTATATGAAAAAATAAATTAGTTTCTTGATAATATCTTATCTACAACTTAGCAGTTATATATGACTTCAGCATTTAGAGTCTACAATATGTCTGCTGTTTGAAAAAGATTATGGTAACTATATAAACCTATGCAAGCCAGAATTTTATTCTGAAGTAGATTAATAATTGCCAACTTGTTTTGTAGCAAGTCAAAAGTTGGAGAGTTCTGTGCCAACCCACAAAGGCACCATAAACTGAAGAATTGGGAGAGTCAGGAAACAGAAATGGAGAAAAAATATTTCAAAGTATAATGTCTGAAGGTAGTTGCTGACAGCAAAGTTAAAGCTATGAGGATTATAAACATCACAGAAATGCCAAAACCAGTATTGTTTCTATCCACCCTCGCCCTTTTGTAAAATGTATATAATAAGGGAGTATTTCTCTCAACTAGGTTAACAGAGCTCAAAATTATGTCTACAAGATATCCTTTAATTTTCTTCACTTCTGGATAAGGAATTCACTTTTAAATCAAGCTAAAACACAAGTAGCTCAAGAGTTGTCTGAGGATCACTAGAGGATGGGAAGACTGGAGCTTTTTAGAGAAATGCAGCATTCAAAAAAGGTGCAAGGTATCAGTAGGTGACAATTAGCATCAATATCCTGTACTGCTTGTATTACTGGCTCACAGTCTCACAGCACTTTACACTATGGTCAGGTTTGCAGAATGGAAAACTGGGACACTGCTGATTGAAGCCTAATTCACTTCCAGATGTAAGTTATTGTTTTTATCACCTGTATCTCAGGAGAGCTGTTGAATCAAATAGACACTTCTCTCACAGGGAAAAAAGACTCAGGTTAGAAAGGTAAGAATAGCTACACAGTAGGCCAGAGTGCTGCCTCCTCCAGCTCAGTATCCTTTCTTGCACAGAGATCAGTAAGAGACGCTGAAGTCAGACTATCTGAACAGGTTAAGCATCCAGCGATGCTTTGCCAGAATGCACTGCCAGCAATCAACAGCTTCAGGACTTCCCAAACCAGAAGCATATGCTCATGTGTCCTAACTGCTAATGGACTTTGCACCTATAAGCTTATCTAGTTGCTTTTGAACCTGGGTAGAGTTTCGGTCCCCACAATGCTCTGTAGCAAAGGCTGCCAGAGCTGAACTATGGATCACAGAAGAAAATTCCTCTGCCTATTCTGAACTTTTCAACCTGTTATTTCACTTGGCAACATGTCATCAAAGTGGAGAAAATAGTGAATGACTTTTCTCTGTCTACCTTCTCCTCTACTCTTTATTTGAGAGCCCTCTGTCATATTCCTCCCTCCTAATAATTTCTTTTTCATGCTGAAGACCTGTAACCTACTAAGTCATGCCTTGGAAAGAAGCCGTTATGGATCTCTGATCATTGCTACCTTCCTTCTCTGTATGCTTTCTCTTTACTCATCTCTTTTGGGAATGGAGGATTCATGAGGTGGGCACACCACTGTTTCTTCTGTTTTTCTACTCTATTCCTTTCTTAACGCTACCTAATACTCTTTTTGCCTCTTTGACCCTCAGTGAGCACTCAAAAGACATTTTGACAGAACCGTCCAAAATTACTCCGGGGTCTTTTGTGATTACTAATAGCTGCTTCACAGCCTATCACTGTATATGTGAAATTAAGGCTGTTCTCCCAGCTACTTGGCTTTTATCAACAGTGTCAGATGGCACTTTATCACCTAGTTATGAAATATGATCTTTCCACACCGTTTTGTAGTAAGCTCCGTTTCTTCCCTGAAACTTCCTTTCATCATTCTCTAACCCCCTTTGTCAGATTACCCACGAACAACTGGGGCTGCACTGGCTCTAGTACTGATCTCCAGGAGACTCCAATGATCTCCTTCCCTGTGAAAACCCATGGTCTATTCCTACAGCTTGAGTGAGATCCCACGTACAAAGAAAAATACCTTATGTAATTTTTTGTATTGCACAGCCTGTATGGTGCCAACAAGCACGTGTCCCTTAAATCCCAGGTCTTGTCTGTCAGCTTCGTGCAGATGTCTTGGATACCATGGAGCATCCTAGGTGGTAAAGTGCTTATTTTTAGGCCACTGAATCCAGGTATTTGTTTCATGTTTCTTTAAGAATTCCAGACTCATATAAGGACAATCACATTGCTTAATAGTTTTGTTCCTTTTCAAGTGTTTGGCAAAGGCTGTTTTGGAAATTCAGACCTACCATATCAACTTTTCACTATGCTAGTAATTACTCTAGAAAAACCT
This sequence comes from Corapipo altera, assembly GCF_003945725.1. NCBI lineage: Eukaryota > Metazoa > Chordata > Aves > Passeriformes > Pipridae > Corapipo > Corapipo altera. The sequence continues at coordinate 14,138,009 of NW_020884880.1, forward strand.
CTAATAAATTTACATGGGTTGAGATCCTTCTAGAAAAGCAATGATAATTCCTTCCTATTATACATTATTTGTTTATGTATCTCCTAATATATCTACTTTTGACTACACTTCCTACAATTTTCCTGATACAGACATTAGATTGATTGGTCATTAATTCCTAAATCCTCCTGAAAATCTATTTTATATATTGGAGTCACGTTTGCCAGTTTTTAGTCATCAGGTACCAAGGCAGTTTTATGTGCTGTATTATAAACTGAAGCAAACTCCAAACTAAATGCTGATGTAAAGATGCTGAAGTAATCTGAGTTCTGTCTTAGCAAAAATTCATCCATGAATTAATCTGTAACCTACCCACATGCCATGATCATGACAAAATGAGACAGGACATGCTTCTATTTCTTGGTCTATGGCCCTTCTGCATTTAAAAGCTACAGCCATACCAGCAATTCCTCCTAGGGTAAGTATAATTAGGAGCTGGCCAAAAAAAATTTCTTTCCCACGACTTGTATCTAGTCCTTAAGCAGAACATACTATGGTAGCAAATGGATTTTTCGGACAGCATTTGCACTGGGGCTGTACTGCTATTGCCACATCAGCAAAAGGCTCTCACTCCCCACTGACATTTCCATGCCAGCAAAACTTCTATAGTATAGGCTGGACCTATGTTTTGGTTCTTTCCCATGGCTGCCCAAAGGGCCGCAGTAACATCTCAGCTCTCTGTAGCTCTGTGGCTCTGCCCCCAGTTTCAGTACTCTTTCTTCATCTTTCCCTTCACCTGTGCTTTCAAAGGAAACCAGCCCCAGCTGCTCAAATATCTGTCTGCCACTGCACCCACACTGGGCATATGCCACCACTAAAGAGGGGAAAGGCAGTGGGGTATGGATCATATATCTGGATTTTCACTGGTGAGACACAAGTGAAAGCTTTCCAGGGATGTTTAATTCATGAGTCATCACCATCATTAAAAATTCAAATCTTCTTGTAAATTCAAAATGTGAGTAACGGTTTGAATTAATTAAACAATGTCTCCTTTTGTGTAGGGGAAAAAAAAAAACCACTATATGTAAGAAGTGAGTACTATCATGTAAAGGTCTTTTAGAGGAATCATTGCTCTTGTCCACGAAGGAATCTATCTCCAGATGGAATTTACTCCTTTATAGAGATCTCATTTCTCTGAAACATCCGATGCAAAATGTCTCTGTTCTGTGCTTCTGAAAAGATTTATTCATAGCTACTCTTCTGGTAAGATAATTGAATCTTGTGGTAATATTTAGACGAGGTCAGCTTCTGGCTAAAACTAATGTGTTGCTATACATTATTCCTATCCTTAGCCAGTATCATATCATACAAATGCATTAGGACATTTTCCTGGACTACAATGTCTTTATACATATTGGAACAACTACAGAATAAACAAACGGAAAGGCATTCCCTGTGGCTGACCTGTAATTTGGAGTTCTCTCTCAGTTCCTTGACCTTCATTTTCAGTGTATAAAAACAAACCCAAACATCAAAACCATACGCCTGTCACTTCCTCTAACATTCTGCTTTCATGAAAGAAATAGAGTGTGTAATGCGCCTTCACAAACGCCCCGGTATCAATACCTTCATCTCTGTATTTCACAGCTATGTTGCACAGATCTCCATCAGGTCTAACACTATTTTCAGCTTCCAGCCTTTTCTCCTTACCTTCCTCCTTCTTTACCTTTCCCAAAAGAAGGAAAATCTAAGATGAAAGTCAAGCTATGCTGACTATTCAGTAGGCTGCTGTGGCTCATCTCTGCCTGCAATATCCCTGTGCATAGGGATGAATTCTGGATACTGCACAGTAGATCACAACAGTGTTAGAGAGACAGTGGTACCAAAACACCACACCACTTAATGCAATGGCCTACTTTTCTCCTTCAGATACTGGAATTAGGGTTAATTCTGTGCTATGCAAAGTGTCAAGCAGCAGGGAGGTTAGGAAGATTAAAAGAGACCAGACTGAATTTTGACTACAAAGTGCAGAAGACTTCAGAGCCAGATTGATGAGGAGCTGCAAGTTTACAAGATTGTTTGTGTCTTACTCCACTCCTGCAGCACATTTTCAGGGGCACACACAGTTGCCAAGGGTGCATCCAGAGAGCAAGACATAGAGCAGGTGGACAATGCCAAGTGAGTAGACAGCAGCTCTGTAGAGGGCTGTGCAGCTGCTTCCCAAGCACACAGCAGTGTACTTGGGGCTGCTATGGTGAATCCAGGTGCCCAACAGCAAACCAGCTCGCATGACAAACACTAATTTGGACAGGAGCATATGCTTCAGGTATTACCCACACAGGTGGTACAACTCTCATTTCCACCTCGGTATTTCGGAAGTCTATAAGAGCATAATTTTCACCTTGGGAACACTGTAGAAATACTGGGCTATAGTAGCTGGAATAAGGCATTAGTTTAACAGCATCAAATCAGAGATATTAAGAGCGGATATGGTTGAGGGTATGCTATGGGAGGCTAAAAACCCCAAACAACCATGTAAATATGTCTGGGGGAAGGGTTGAGGATTGAGGTGGGAGATTCCAGCTAGGTGGATGCTTTAGCCTAAACATTAAGAGAAAACCAGCAGATGTTTCAGGGTCTATGTCAATATGCAGAGTTAAGCTATGTGTCTATATAAGAGATGGCAGTTTCTGAGTCACTAAACACTACTATTTGGCAACAAACTTACGCTGTCTCAACCACTTCTCAAGGGATTCTTGCCACAAACTGCTGTGAAAGTGATATGTATTCTGTAACATTCAATTGCAGGGAGTTTGTAAACCGTCAAGCAGAGCTCCATATAACTATAGACACAGATACATAAATAGAAGATCTGAAGTAAACTTGGCATATATGAGCCTGAGTTAGAGAAACCAACACTGGAGTCCAGAGGCCCACCATTTTGTGTGTATTTCTGAATTATTTATACTTGCTCTTCACTATATCCTAACAGATCAAATCATTATTTTGGGGGGAAGATTTTTAGGAAATTTTAGTAAATATAACAGGGGAATAGACACCAAAGCCTAGCACTGAAAGCAGCTTTCTCTTTAAGATATTTTCAAAAATAACAACCACACCATATTTATAGAGTGTTAGTTACTATGAGTTTTATATGTCCTATTCAACAAGTAGATAAAGGTTCAGAAGGCCAGATACAGAGAAGTATTCAGGTATCTAAATGCTTCCTGATTTCATTTAGTCTAAGTTTGGTGGGATTTAGGTACCAAAACACTTTACACGATTTGGTCCTTTGTATCTTTGCAAAGCTATTGGAGCTATTACTCTCACAGGCAGGATGAAAAAGTCCCAGCTCCAGTCTCATTCTCAGTTTATTAGTCTACCAGTTGCCTCAAAAGAGTTAACAGAAATAGCACACGACCTTTCTATGATAAGGCTTTTTATCACAGTAGCCTCCTCAAGAGTTGGTGTCTACTTTGCAGAGCTAATAATAGACAGCATTCCTACAGGGACATAATTCATGGGGCTGCATGCACAAGGCATGCACCAAAACCTCACAAAGCACCGAATGAATCACGCTCTGAATCAAAACAAACAGGCTACACCCCCTGCACACTGAAATGTTCAATACAAGCTATTTGCCTAACAGCTACATGCTGAAACCCTAAAGGGGAGAGAAGTGGTAGAGGGTAGGCAATAGCCAAATGATTGTATATCACATCTTGGGCTATGAGGTTGCTATTTTTGCCTCTTGTAACATCCTTCTGCCTGTTATATATTTTGTTTCTATCCTGTAAGGATTGTTGATTAGGAAGAGAAGGAAAACTATGAACGATAAGAGCAGAGACTATTCAGAAGAGATCAGTATGTTGTACTTAAATCTATAAAGAGGAAATACAGAAAAGGGGAAAGGATGGCTTCACTTAAAGCAAAACAAACCCTCAGAGCTAAAGCAACTTTCAGAAGGAACATCCTCTTTCCTCCCTCTCCTATACAATACCATGCAGTTTGTTAAGTGAAAATCTGCTGGATGAAATGCTTCTTTCTCAGCAATATGACAGTGATATCTTGAGCTGCTCATAACAGAATGCAAACATTTTTTGTAAACAAAGTCATTGCTTATAGGCATGTATGTATCTAGAAAGTGATGGCTCCTTTCAGTACTGCCATTTAAGTTGCCAGTTTTGGCACAAACCTGCATTTTTGAAAAACAGAACCAAGGAATCCTGTTATATAGAAAAAAGGCATTATGTTCCAAGCTGGAAAAACAGTCTCCCTTTCCCCCCGGTTTTGTCTATCAAAACAGGGCAACAAAGCTTTGCAACCTTGATATTGTACACCACTGGCAAGGTGACTCCTATTATATCCTGCTCACTCTCATAGGTATAGAAAGGTACCTACTCCATCAGTACAGAGCGTTGTAATAGTTTAGGAAAGGAAACAGTTAAAAAACATTGATCTAAACTACAGTCATAAAAAAGAGACAGTGATCCTTATGGATTATTAACATGTAGAAAACTTTTGGATTTTGTTTTTAAAGTTCATGCTTTTCCTTACTATTTGCTTTATGCATACAGCATTTTTATTTTGGTCTGGTGATAATTCATGGACAAAAAAAAATTCTGGTTGATTCAAAGAACAACAAATCTATTATATAGGCAGCACCACAGCCTTTGCAAAAGTATATGGAATGAAACCCTGTCCTTTCTGAAATGGACAGGAGTCCACCATTGAGTTCAATAGGGGCAGGATTTTGGCCATCAGCTGAAGGTATTTCTAAACTGAAAGGTGAGGTAGCCAGCACAAAACCTTAGAAGTTAAACATCAAAGGGTGCTTAGACAAAAGAATTTTATGTTCATATAATTTTGCTGTCTGAGGGGCTTGCAAATACATTGATGAAAATACATTAAATGCATTTCCAAAGTCCAGCTTTATCAGCACTCCTTCTTTAACCATGTATATGTGCACAATTAGATATTATTAGAGCCAGCCCTTTGTGATCTTTTTTTCCTCCTGTAATGTTTATAACGTGTCCCTGGTTAGCAAAGTGTCCAACAACTCCAGTCATCAAATGTTTCCTGATTTGATTTTGTAGAGAGACAGACAGTAACAGTAATGAGATACTCCCTAAGGATTTTTTCTTCCCAAGCTTTCTCCTCTTCCACATTTTGCACTCAAGTAGTGATGTCCATTCATCTCTACTGGTATCTCACCTTGCAGCTGAGCTGTGGCTAGAAGGAGTATTAGCAATACTTCTCCTTGTAGACACTCCACTTCTTACTTTTTTTTTAAACCCCAGTAATTATGAAGCAAAACAGAATATTGATGCACAGCCTAAAATAGATTACTGAACCTTTGAAAGGGATGGGCATTTTCCTCCCATAAGGCAGACTATGTAATCTGTAGCACATTCTTTTGCCAAGTAACATGCTCCATCTCACTTTAAGAGAGAAGTAGTGTAAAACCACCTCACCCTTTTTCATCACTACACATTTTTACAGTTGTTCTGTTGCTGCTTCAGATGTTGTAAAATACACCAGTTCAGTCAAGTTCTGCTTCAGTCTGCATGAAAACAGGCATGAGAAATTCAATACCCTTCTAGGTTTTTTTCCTTCCAAACTTCCCTCAGCCATCATTTCACTTCTTCACAAACAGCATCCAGATGTTAATAAACATACTGTTTTTCAATGGCACAACCTCTTCCTATTCAGCTTTTTCTATCATTTATTTTGTCCATCCTGCAGCCTTTGTTCATTGCTCATATTTCCAGCTTACCACAAAATACGTGGCATGAGTGTCAACAGAAGAATTCCTCTAATATGAACCAAAACAACATTATTTACTTCAAATCCAGGGAAGTAGAACTTGCATTTATATTTATGCTCATTGGAACTTCCACAAATATTTTTCTGGATGGAAATTTAATGTGGAGCATCACTGAGTGTTCCAGTTGGATTCCAAAAGTGAACATCTATTTTCAGAGTTCCAAACAACAAAGAGATTGAAGACCTTTTAAATATTTTTTAAATGTGCTTTATTTGTTAGAAAATAACTCCCCATGTCATGAACTATGGATTTTAAGATCAATACAGACCTGATAAGGTTGACAAGTAACCAAAGCAGAATATGCTGCACCTTGCACAGGCTTTGCAGCATCACTGAACACATTAATGCTTCTACATTTTAAAAAATCTTCTGAGTTAAATTTATGGGCATGCTGATCTAAACTAGGTAAAGGGGTTTAATAGCTATATGGGAAATGTGAAAATATTTTGTCACAATTCCCATAATTGTGGATATAGTGATAAACAGTTGTTTTCAACCTGAGTTCAGTGGACTCTGGAGGTTTGCAGACTACTTTTAAGAGGACTGTATAAAGTAATGAATAGAAGCAAGGGCATCTTTTCTGGGTTTAATTCTGCTACATATTCACCCCCATCTCTACTGATCAAAAGTGCTTGAAATGACTGGTACAACCTAAAGGAGAATTAGGTTATTTCCTCCATGGACCTGACAACAACAAAAATCGGCAAAAAATATTTCTAGAAAGTAGTGGCCTATTTCCAGAGTCCTGGAACTGAGGATAAAACAAGGAAGGGCTCCCCCAGCAATGTATTACCTTCTCAGGAAGGTTCCTGCAGGGAATCTTCTCCATGTTCTTTAAAAATGCTGACAGCAAGTCTGAGGAACCATGGCGTTTCTCAGGGTATCTGAGAACTGCAGATATCAGAGATACTGCACCTTTGAAAACCAGCTCAGGAACTGAGATGTGGTGCAAGTCTGAGATGGATTTTTGCTAACTGAATCATGGCTCTGCTGTGTATCCTCCTGCCAGGCTTGCCAGCCAAAGCTGAAGAGCTTAGAAGAGCCAAGGGCTTACCGTATTTCAAAGCCAGGACAAGGGCTGGGAGCATCAAGGTGATCAAAGAAACATGGAGCAGACAGATCGTGGACAGCCAAGGCTCTCCTGGCACGTGGAACTATGACAAGAAACAAACTGTGTCCTCAGGCCTGATGTTCAGACCTTTCCTCAGAGGAATTTGCTGCCAGAGCATGTGCTATTTGCAAACACCCAGGATCAGAAAGCAGGCTCTATGTCTCCCTTGCAAAACTGCAAAATAGGTTTGTCAGACTTAACCCTAATCAAAATGCATTTGAACCAATGTTTCTAAGGTCTTTTTAAACTCATACCAGCTTTGCAATTTCTGCTAATCAGAAAGAGTAACAGCAAAGCTATCGCTACTGTCTCCAGATAGGCACCTGCCAGGCACCAGGACTGTCTGCATCTGGGCAAGTCTGCAATGCTGTGTTATATCCTATACCTTTCTAGCCTGTGTCCTCAGCATCCATAGAGCTCCCAACAGGTGCAACTCCAACCTCTGTGCTGCCCACAGGAATGCTTGGTGCTGCTCAAGGTCCCACCTGGCATCTGCTCCCTACAAGGACTCTCATGCTATGTGCTGTCAATGTCTGCTTTCCATTTTGAGATGGTCCATTTTCCAACTTAAATGTGTTTAAACTGGTTATGAGCCCACCAGCAGAACCAAAACAAATTCAGCCAAAGTCCAAAAAGAAAAAGTCATGGCTCAGCTTTCTGGTTTTATTTCTCTAAGGACTTTGCTAATGGAAGTGAGAAAAATTTAAAGAAAATGCAATTATTTAGATAATGAAAATTATCATTACAACCAGCCTCTAGAGTTGCCTGTAAAGTCTCAGACCTGTGGGCTAGATTTTGCGTCAACAGAGTCCTTGGGTCAAACAAGCTTCATTACAAATATGTAAGAAAGGAAGGGAAGAAAGAAAAACAGATGAAAGAAAGTTAAAGAAGAGTCATGACAGTGCTGTCTTTGAGTACAAGCCCTGTGCTCTGCTGCAGAGCAAAAAGGTGGGAGAAGAAAAATCCACAGCAAATGTCTTGGTTACATTCCCCTGCTCATGCCACAGTTTCAGTGTTGCTGTTTGTCTACCTGTGAGAGCATCTCACTTTCCCCAGAAAATTATTCCCCCCGCCTCTCACACAATCAAGTCAGCAAACCTATCAGTAACATGGAATGAGATTACAACTCATATGCAGTAGATGTTCTGCTATGAAAGCCTAAATAAAAGTCAGCTGTGACACAAGTGTGATTACGGGAAAGGCCCCTGTTATTTTGGTTTGGTTTTAAACAATCTGTGCTCTGTAGCTGAATATTTTTTTAAGGACATAATGGGTATGAGGTGATCACTGACTCTATGTAGAAAAGGACCAGATGCTTTTGGGTTACACTTCTCTGGACAGGCAGCACTAAAAGTTTGAACAATATTCCCTCAATAAAAATGCAAACAGTTAAAAAAGCCTCCAGGCTGTAACAGTGAAGTCACTGCTTATATTCCTACCCCCATTTATGTAACAGTGTTTACTACTTTTTCTCCCCAGGAATAAGATTTCAAATAATTGACTACTCTTCTCACTTTCAGTCTTAAAGCTCTGTTCTTTTCAAGTCTTTATAGAAAGACTTCATAAAGTCTGATTCTGTTCAATTCCTTTCCAATTACAAGGTCTTCTGCAAAACGGTTTTATACCCAAGAAACAGCTCCAAAAGAACCGCTATGAGGAAAACTGTTTAGTGATGATCAGCTATGTCTATAAAGGTATTCAGGGGCAAACTCCAGGTTTAACTTCTGCTATGAGGAGACATTGAGCTTTTGTTGACACATTAGAATCAGAAACATGGAGAATCAACAGACAAACCCAGCAACATTCACATAGAATCATGGCTACAAACAGGGAAGTCTCCGGACTTCTCAGCAAGGTAGGCAAAATTGGATTTTGCCTCCTGGAAGAAGGGATTTGAACTGGAGGTTGAGCTGTTCCTACCACAGGAAGAACAAAAGAAAAAGTGGGCACAAGTGGGATGCAGAGACAAAGACCTGGGAACATTTGGCTATCTGTTATCCTAAGAAGAGTAGAGGAAAGTTGTTGGCCCATATTTCTGAGTCATACCTCAGGTAACCTATTACACTTCCCTTAGCACAAACACTTTGAGGTTTCAAAGCAAACAAAATAGGATTATGGCACTTTTGTTTGTTTGCTTTAGCTTGCAGGTTTTTTTCCTACCCAGGGCAATTTGACATCTGAAGAAAAGGTTCTGGCTACTTACTGTATTGGGTTTGTGTGGCAAGGTTTTGGTAGCAGGAGGGGCTACAGGTGTGGCTTCTATATGAAGCTACTAGAAGCTTTCCCTATATCCAATGGAGCCAGTGACAGCTGGCTCTGGGATGGACCCAACGCTGGCCAAGGCTGAGCCTTTCAGCGATGATGGTAGTGCCCATGGGATAACAGATATAAGAAGGGGAAAAAACCCTGCAACTGCAAGCAGAGAGAGGAGTGAGAACATGTGAGAGGAAGAACTTTAGAGGTGACACTTGGTATAGCCCCTTCAGCTGTGTTGCCTTTTTGGTGCTTGCTGGGCAAATCTTGTTTGTTGCAGAAGCAGTATGCTACAGCAGCAGAAAAAGTTGCTTTCCAATAAATCAATAGTTGGCCTGCTGTGTTCTGCATATGAACTGGCTCAGCCAGTTCCTTCCCCATTCTGTATTATCTACTTTATATAAATGATTTGTGAGTGTTGATTTGTTGTTTGTTGGTTGGTTTGTTGTTTTTTTTTTTTTTAAGAGTATGCAGTTATTCCACAAAGGATTATATAAAATATTCATGAGGTTCAGATAAAATACACCTGCTGTGTGGTTGCACTACCTACCAAGTCTTACCTCAGTTGGACTGATTTATATATTTTGGCTCTGTTTTCATAACATTTTACTCTTTTGAGCCACATAACATCTTAATCAAGGAAGATAAGAAACTAAAGTCAATTAAGTCTGTTCAAAGTTTTCCCTTTTACTGGTTTTACTCCTCCAGATATTCACAGATCACAAATCGTGATCTGATCAGAGCCAGATGGCATGAATATGCCTAATCCATTATACTACAGGTTTTGGAGGGGATTACTCAGACAGTAAAGAGTACATATCAAAGAAGAAAATAAGAAAGGAAGAAAAGCGCGTTTTTTTGCTTGCACTGAAAGAAACAAACTAGCACTGAAAATACACCAAAAAATAATTAAACATCTTTTCTTTGTAAGAAGGCCACTGTTAAATAAACAAACTACGTCATGAGACGATGACATAAATGAATGAGTTTCGCCAGACCCAAGTTTCATCTTTGCCTATCACTGCTCCCAAAGGGGTCCAACTGTGCAATTATCATTCCATTACACTGATGCATTGCTTTTGCTCCTTCTAGAAAGTGAAAAACTAGAAGTTTCACTAACTGAAGAGTTTTGTTCATAAAAAGGGATCATTTGGTTTGTGTACTTCATATTAGAATGAAGAATTTCCATTAGCTAAGTGCTTAGCAGTACTTAATGAACTGATCTGTTAGGATGAATGTCTTTGGTATCCTTATCATCTAAAACAGTGAACAACTTTTAACCTCTGATACTTCATATAGAAAACCCTTAAATGCATCATTGCATTATAATGACCACTTAAGTGTCCTCAAAGCACGGTGTAAAGTGTGATTATTATCTTTTTCATCTAACACTTGGTGGTTTAGCTATTTTAAAAAATTACCTTTCCATGACTAACAAAATAATTACATAATGATGCTAAATAATACTAAATCAAAATAAATAAAAACATTCTAACAATGTTTTTGGAATAACACCTGAAAAGGCTGTTATAGTGACCTGCAGTTACGAGGATCATAACAGACTCACAATAGCTGGAAATAGAAGGATAAGAGAAACAAAAGGCAGCTTTGAACAATCAATGCATCACTACTGATGGCTGCACAGAACCACAAATACACCGATTCCACCGATAACAGAAGGAAGAAGATGGAAACACTGCTGAGCAAGTTGTACCCACTAACGCCCAGCCCTCTCCAGCCTGGCAGGCTATGTGGCTTATTCTGATTGTGAGCAAGGCTGTACAGTGAAATCAGTCTTCAAATACACTCCACAGCCATTTCCCCCATACAGACCAGTGAACCCAAAGCCACAAAGAAAGAGAGAATTACTTCATTCAGTTTACAGTTTATAATCTTCATGGACCATTCATAGACATTTTGATCTGAGTGGCCATCCTTTTTATGGATTATACATGAGTAAGATGAAAAAACAAAACCCTCTGTGCACTAGCTGCCTGCTTTTGAGTTTTAAACTAATAAGTAGACTTCAACTTATAAACACTCTCTACACAGTAATTAGGGGAAAGATTTTTGGAACACCGGTCTGCAGTTGGAGTAAAAGTAGTACAGATGAGTCACACTTTTTATTGGTTACATAAACTTTCATTTTCATTAAACTGTTTTCTGAACATGCATTTCTTTTTTTTTTTTTCCCCTACTTGCTGATATTGATTGGGCATTGTTTTTGTTTACACCAGAATAACAGTGGTTGTTACTTTTGTGACAAGTTTTGTTTTCACAATTTTGGTAATAACAACAACAAAAATACTATTTTCCCAGCACTAATCAGCCCTATTTATCATGACTTCAGAGCTGACAATTTGTGGCTTCTCTATGGGTACAGTTAAGTGTATGCTTTTCAGTTAAGCATAATATTCATCCTGTCTCTCAGCTGGATTTCACTTACCATATACACCACCTAAATCCAGAACAGTTTATTGTAACCACAATCAGAATCTAGCCCAGACAGTTAATCTGGGAAAGGAACATAAAAATACCACAATAGTATTCAATGTGTTGGGGACAACATTGTTATAATACGCTAAAATATGGTGGAAGAGAACCTGCAAGTAGGTAAAGACTTTCCACTTCGTATTGCTTTGATGGGGCTTGACATATACAAGTAGGGAGATATGGAACACAAAGGGTGTTAGAAGTTCAGCCTCCATATGTGGCTAGGCCCGTTCAATAAGACCGAATGCCCTCACAGAGACACAGCCTAGAACATACGTGCAGGGACAGTGGCCGACAGTGTAGTTGTCCTAAAAGCTTCCTCCACATCCATTGCAGGCAGCAGCACATGGCTCACAGCAGCTGAGGTGGGACAGAGGCCACAGGCTGACAAGATCCAACCCTCCACTCACTCTTCCGAAGTGCCAACACAGGAACCCAGGTGATGCTCACTCAGGGAAAGCTCAAAGCCATTTCTTAGCCCTCTTTGACAAATCCTGCTACTCACCATCAGATGCTACTCACCATCGGAGTGTGAAAAATGTCAGCAATAAGGAGACTAAAGGATTATGTCCTCGTGGGAAACAGTCCAGCCTTCTCTCACATTGTGGAGGCTCTGTTAGTTTGCATGGGACAATGACAACTAGAGCCATTTCACTGACTCGGGCATCCTTTGTGTTCCCCATTACCCAAGATCTCTGCTCTACTTTCTGTAGTGGAACCTAACTTCATGTGATGCCCCAGCACCTGCATTTCCAGCTCTGGTACAAAGCATTTTAAAAGTTGGAGGTATTATCTGCTCATCACTGTGCCTTGAAAATATGATACTGCTCTCCATGTCTTCCCTTACCTCACTGCATAGTTTGAGGTTCCTCTTGAAACTCTTGTCCTTTACTTCAGCCAGGAGGCCATCTTATCTCAGTATCTTGTATCAGAAATGGGGACCAAATACGATTGTGTACTTGTAAGCCAGTTTTAAACTTAGGAGGCAAATAACATTGAAATGCATTAAATCTGGGGATTTCAATTCCTTGCCTGCCTGACACTCTTGGACTACTCCTATAATATTCCAATATTGAGTCTTCAGGCCTCCACTAAGCTGGAAATCATGTGTGGTATTTTGACTACATTGTAGGTTTTCCAAAATAGCTGAAAATAAGATTTAAATGAATCCTAGACAAAGGGTAATGAGACCAGACTCACAGACTACAAGATTTGGTAACAATTCTAGATGGAATTACCTCAGTTTGAATCAAAACAAAGTTTATTAATTCCCTCCATGCTCAATCAGCTGACACCAATCTGATTACAGTGGGGGAATGGGTAGGGAAGGAAAACCAGAGCGCTCCCAGTGCTAACCAAAAAGGGAGCCAAATTTCTTTATTCCTCAACTTTAGCCATTACAGTCCATTCCCTCTTTCATTCTCTCCAACTGGTAATCAGCCATGTTTCACCACCCAAGAATGAAACTGCCCTACAAATATGTTACACACTAATAAAGGAATTCATATTTTTTCCCATCATCTCTATCCTCCTATTTTAGGAAGTGGCTTGGCTTTTTCCCCCTGCCCTCCTTGCCAGCAATATTTGTCCTTTTCCCTACCCAGTTCCTTGCCTCTTGCACACCCACCTCTTTGCACTTGTTCCTCTAATTGTAGTTTCTACTTTTTCCTAAAACAGGCTGTCATGAACTAAGTAACAAGTAGCATTGCCTTAAACGCAAGAACAAGGTTTAATGAAGTGGACAGGAGACAAAATTGCAGCTACAGAACCCACACTGAGGAATGTCTCTAAATAATCATGAATAAACAAGATGTAAGGGAAGCAAGGGTGTTCAGTCACAAAGATGGATGAAGTAACAGTTTCTTCTTCTCAGCTGCTTGGCATTTAATATATCAATGAGATGGCAGAAAGCCTTGGCTTTAGTACAACTTGAGACTGTAAGGATGACAGTTTACATCTCTGCCTTGCGGGTGCCACAGTTATGCCTTGTCAGACAGTAGTGTGGGAATGTTTGCAGGGTTTTGCCTTCAGAATGAAGGAAGCAAATAATTGCATGCAGTTGTCAGACATGTCCAAGGTTACACTACTAAAGTCACATAATGAAAGTACTTATTGTTATTCTTTCTCTAAATGGACACCAATTAGCCTTGGACTTTGCTGACAAAACCTTTCTGTTCTGTTCCAAATAGGATCTTTGAATCTTGTGTTCCATAACACAACTCCTCAACGTATTGTAATGTGCATCATAGGAGTCACAGCAGCTGAGTAAGAGGTAAGGACCCAACAACTGACATCTTGTCTTCTGTTACAGTTAGGCAGTTATGAAAGCGGACAAAGCAAAAGTTACAAATTAGGCAATGAACTTGCCACCTTGCCAGAATCCCAATGGGTTCAATTAGCCCCTGTCCAATATGAATGGTGCATAATCTGCATTTACATCAAGCTGCCCCATAAAACTGATAGCTTTATAGTCATCTGCCTGCCGGTACCTTAGCTGCCATTCTGACTGCCAACATATTTTGTCTATTTATGCAATGAGAAACAAAGGGAGCTTTTTTTTTTCTCCAAGTTCCTATGTCCTTTAATTTTCGCTTTGGAAAGAAAGTTTATTAATTTTCCCATCCTTCTTCCCCTGCAGTTGCTATTAGAGGGAAGAAGAGGAAGGGGAGGAAGAACATGAGAAGAACAGCAGAAAGAGCCAAAAAATGTCAATACCTCAAGCATGTCCTCATGTCTTTAAAATGCCAGGAAAGAAGGATAACTATTTCCATTCCACTTCCCTCCTCCAGTTTCAAGCACTCCATGGGAGAGGAGGTGATGACTAGCTGAAGGCATTAAGAAGTATATCATGAACAGCTGAAGCAGGAAACTTGAATGTCTGAAACGTCAGAAAGGTCTCCTCTCTCAGTAAGCTGGAAACTGTGATGTAAAGCCCAATCATTTCCTTCTTCCACTACACTGCTTGCAGGGAGTGTTATTCCCCATTCACTCTGGGGGTAGTGTTTTTCTCCATTGATTCTCCAGAAGTGTCTACTCATTCTCTATCCATAGTGTCTGCTAGTGGTCCCTTGTAAGATCCTCTTCTCAAATCTGAACTCAGAAGACGGAGCCTGTCAGATAAAGCATAAATCACCCTGTCACATGGAGGTAGGAAGCCTCAACCCTTTCACCAGGCAAGCACCTGAGCACTGCCATCAGTAGAGAGGCCACTACAGTGGCAATCAAACATCAGCTCATCCAGCCCACAGCTTGGCAAAACCACATCTCTGTCCCTTGCGTGCCACAGTGTATCTTCTGGTGTTCAAGGTTGCTTGCAAGGAGGCTTGATTCCACACTCTGGCAAAGTTGACTGTCAAAAAGAGATTATCTGGGCACTTAGCCTACATTTTTCATTCGTGTTTTTCATGTTTATACTAATTTATGCATATAAATAAGCTATATGTACACATTATCTTTTCTACATTTTAACAGCCAAGTATTTCTGAGTGAATATTAAAGAGATGTTAATAACATGGCAAAGCTAATTAAACATTGAACATGTTGCTATGTAGCTAGCATTTTAAAGAGAACTACAGCTGCTGTGATGGGATTTCATTTATGTGCAAGAAAACACCCTCTTAAAATAATCAGAAATACATTATTCAGAAAAAATACAGTATCAAACTATTTTGGCTGGCAAAATAATAAAAAATCTGATGGGAGAAAATCACACCATTTAAAAATCATGTAGGAAAGCTCAAATTTATACAAGGAGGTAAGGCTTTTTCATTATACCCTAGATGATTGTGGCTAAAATAATGCTATCTATTTATGAAGGATCTGGATGCAGTAATCCAGTCTTAGATGTAACGAATAGAGATAAACATATATTAATAAAAGCACAGATAAAGAGCATCAGCAGATATGCCAAGTATCTCTCAGTTGTCAAATACAGAGATAGCAAATATCTTTTGAGTTCAGTAAATAGCTACTCTGAATGTTAACAACAAGCACAGGCAGGAAATTTAAACAAAGACTAAAGCAGCAGGCAAGCCATACTGCACTGCCTCAGCTGCCTCTCCTACTAAGCATTCTGTAACATCACGTGAAAGTGTTCTTTTCCTGTTCTTTATTTATATGGTATCAAAGCCTGAAATACAATTTTCCATATGAAATGTGATTGCCAGCTCTACTTTAACTCTATCAATGTAGCACTGCAAAGTTCCACTTCTTACTGTCATTTCTATGTCAACCATTAACTCTAAGCCTTTCTTTTTTTTAGATTACAATCTCTGTAAACACCCCTTGAAATGTGAAAATAAACCTCACTTATTGTAGCTTGTAGTTCTTCTCAAATATCACAACAGCTATACCACAGCTGTCATCTCATATACTGTGCCTTCCGATAGCTGTGCAGACTTCAGTGGGTTTACACAATTTAAACATCTGCAACTTATGCAGCTCAGTAGATGAGATATATAGCCAGTTCAATGCCTCCAAGTAGCATAAATTCATCTAGGAAGAAATGGTTAGTAAAATTAAGTATGAAAACCAGATATGGCTGTATCCACGGAGGAGTCAGATCTAAGAAATGGCATAGGAGCTACATTAAAATGTAGAAACACATATCTAAAATCATATTGGTTCTGCATGAGAAGTTAAAACTTGCCTCTTTGGCTACAGCAACAACGTATAAAAGCATAGAAGCAGATCCCACAACCTCACAGTGTTATTGAGGCATTCTGAACTCTTCAGTGATTTTTAAAATAATGGAATGTATTCAAGCAGGCTAAGGTACAGCACTCCCAACTTCAGCAAAATTGTCCTTGAAATAAGATGTTAGCACACTGCACTTGAGCAAAAGCAGAGTTTCATAGTGGGATGAAGCACTGAGCCATTTAGAACAGAGGTAACAAAGATTAGATGCAGCTCATAAAGTTGTCTTACATAAACAGAGTCAAGCAGGTTATATCCCAGCATTCAACAGCCTTCCCTCTTCCAGACAGTCTGTCGCCACTATGACATAATAGGGAAACCTCCAGATGTGAGAACTTTTTCCTGTGCTGATTTTCACTACAATCTAAAGATTCACTGCAGGGTTATATTCACTGATTGCCTCCAACAGGTCAAACCCATCCAGTTAAGAGGTGCATCTGAAACAAGTATCACTGTCATGTTCCCTAAGGCAGCAAAACGTAAGGAAGATGTTGCCAAGATTAAAAACAAAAAAACCAAATCCCCACTAAGACTGAATGTCAAAATGAAAAACTGGTTAAGTAGTAGCTCTGCATCCCAAGATTGTTCATGCTCCTAAACTTGGGGCTCTGGTTGCTAAGGGAAAGATTTTCTTCATGAATTTATTTAAGAAATAGACAATACATTGGCCAGAGATAATTGCTTGCATTCAAAGCACAGCACCTTTTGCTAGAGAAAGCTACCATCTTCCAGAAGGAATAGCTATACAAGAAGAGAGGGCAGCTGCTGGGATGACCCCTTGAGTGGACTGCAAGGATGGCATCTTCCATGGGAAAATGAGACAACAAATGAGGTCCCATGGATGTGATCTGCAGCCTCAAGGGATGGTAGAAGATGGCTGCTCTAATGACAATTTTGTATAGAGTATTTGCCTTGAACATCCAGAGAACATGACATAAAGACTTTAACCTGGACTATAGTTGCTCTTTCCAATCCTCCCTCACTCTAGACTTGGCAGTGGGTCTTTAAACTCTCTGGCTTGAAC
The DNA here is from genome assembly GCF_003945725.1 of Corapipo altera. Classification (NCBI taxonomy): domain Eukaryota; kingdom Metazoa; phylum Chordata; class Aves; order Passeriformes; family Pipridae; genus Corapipo; species Corapipo altera. The sequence continues at coordinate 14,155,391 of NW_020884880.1, forward strand.
CAGAAAACTCTAAGAGCTAGAAATCTCCTTTGCATGACACATGGGAGTGCAGAGGAGCCAGATTTGATTTTTCTCAGCTGCTTCCTGAAGCTTGAAGAAAAAGCAAGGCTAAGAACTCCATGCCCAAAGAGGAGCCTATTTCTTAAATGTGGTTAGGAATGAGGCAAATTTGTTGATCTGAAAGACTAGAAATAGCATGGATGTTCCTAAGCCTAGGTGAGTCACTAGCAAAGTAAGTGTAGAAGACCGTACTGTTAAGAACCAGTTGACGCACTGTATCCACACTCTCATTACAAAGAGAGTTAAACAGACAGAGCCCAGACCATGAGAGAAACAGACTACCTTTGGACTTAGAGAGACACAGAGGGAACCTGTGGTAGGAATTCTTTCAAAAAACAGAGAGCAGCTCAGGTAAACAAGCCCATCTTTGCTTCAAAAGCAAAACGAGCAAACATTTTTTTATATTAGCAGGGAAAAAATATTATGTACTTGTCTTAGACCTTTGTGCAAAACATTAATGAAATGACCACACTACAGCAGTGAGCCTAATAATAATTTTCATTAGAAATGGCACAACTGAGACCATGTATGACAGTAGGCTACAGCTTAACAAGTGTGGGTCTAAATCACTTGCAATAAAGTTTGAATTTAGAGATGTAACAAGCAATTCCCATTAGCCTCAATTAAGGCTTGGGGAAAACAGTGTCAAAATGAAACGCCTACTGTGAAAGCTATAGAATGAGACTGTGATCCATATTTAATACTCTTAAATTAAAAGACACCAGCGGAGAATGGATGGTTGTCTGATGCAACTTTGCTAGAAGGTTGAAAGCAAGAGTGTCTGCTCTGTTACAAACTCATGTTTTAGTTGCTGAGGATTTAGAGAGCCATAAACAGGTAAGATGAAACCCAGCATCTGATTAGGAACCCCAGGAGCTTTCAGTGTCCTGGGAATGATTCTGCGCATATGATTTGTAAGATTAAAATGCCCGTTTTTTCATAAGATATACATACTCACACACACACACGTATATATATAAATAACATCAAAAAGCACCACTGCAACTGAACTTGGTGTGTGGAAGAAAATTCTTGTTCCAGAAAAGGTGTGAGATAATCAGGTTCAAGGCCACTCATTCTGCAAGATGGGTAATAAGGCAACAGGCCATGTCAGCCATCCACCCTGGCATGGCAGGGCACAAATGGACTGATTTTATCCAGTAGCAACATGGCCCATGTTCCTTGGGAGACCAGAAGATCATATAATAAATATCAGAGCATTCCTCAGAGACTAATTGAGTATAAAAGGCCCTAGGTTGTTCTAATGCATCTGGAATTCAGCATCAGATCAATGTGGATATTACATCACTGTCATTTACATGTTTGTTTCGAGAAGCACGATACAAGTATATTTTCAGTTTTAAGAGGAAGACCCGACAGGAACAGATCTCCCGTTGGGCAGCACTCATTAGCTGGGACCATGACACAGGGTCATTTTCAAGCTGCACAAGAGTCCCGAGTCTCCTCTGATGGGGGAGAGCCCCACTGGGCAGCAAGTGATGGGAGACAAATATCCTTGTCCATTTCCACAGGGCGAAGTGCACAGGGATATTCTGCAATATCAATTTCTGACAAATTCTGTACAACAGCAAATGGAGTAGAATATGCAGAGTTAGTTGCTTTGTCTAAAAGCAATTCAGAGACATGTCAATGGCATCCTGCTCTAGGAAAGGCAAGGGAGCAATACAGACATATTCCAAAAACCAAAAAAGCAAACAAAAAAAACCAAACAAAAACAAACAAAAAAACCCCCTCACTGTAAGACTTAGATGAGCTTGGCAGAAGCAAAAGGAATGAAGGCGCGTTTTTCCTGGCATAAGAGCAGACAAGCTCATGGTGACGTACAGAATATGATTTGTCTGGAACCTTGGAGTTCCCAGTTAGAAACCTGATTTTGCATCCACTGAAAACAATGGTAAGACTTCCAGACACTAATCTAGGTGAGATGAGGACTGAATCCTTAACCACACAAATGCAGAACAAGTTGGCTGATTGTTTTCAGGGAGTTTAATATTTGTTTGAAACAAGCATTTTCAGGAAAAGTTCCCTAAGAGAAGGAATTCCTGTAACAGTAAAACATTTTTCTTCACCATCATAATTTTGACTTAATTTATGATTAGATTAATTTTAAGAGCACTTCAATACACTTCTATATATACAGAATACATACCATGAAATATGTTTCTCTAGCTAGTTGTTCATTGTTAGATGAGAGAAAGCTTCAAAATTGTTCTCCTCACCACCTTTTACTCATTTTAAAATTAGTGACTTTACACAGGTGGCTTGTAGTCAGTACCATTTCAAACAGTATTTGCCTGAACAAATCTGGACTTCTAATCAGGTTTAGATAGCTTAGATACAGTTTAATTGTGTTTTTCTAAGTCTTTGCTGTTATTTTCAGAGAGATAGTGGCAACTCCTAGACTCGCTTTACAATCAAAAGCAGGAGAAGCTTGACATGCTTTTGTCAAGCAGGAAAACTTCAAAATATGTTTGACTAAACTGACCACATGAAATCAATATATTAACAACTTGGAACAGATTAACTCCAACTCATACACAACTATGATATTTGTTGCAACATGGTTTGGGCAGAGAGATGTGAAAGGTTGTTACACGTACATTAAAAGAAGCTCTTGGCCCAAGACTCTCCATCAACACTGATGACACACCACACCAAACACTGCTGCTCCCTACCACAACAAGCCACATCAACAACAGCGTTAGGAGAGGCCAGCAGCTTCAACATCCCCTTTCCAGATTTGCCAAGCCAGGAAGAAGACAGCAACCTGGCTTTCCACAAGGCTGGAATGTTCAGCTGTGTAGGCAACACTTGACTCTTTAGCTTTCAGAATTCAACTCCATCCAGCCACACCCCATCACAGAACAGACAGGAATCATCTCAGTTGTCTAACTGATAAGTCAATGCCATTGGTATCTGCATGCTGATGATGCACACCAGCTGCTGCCTAGGTTGCCACACTGCTGCCCAGACACCTGTATGGATGGAGCAATTGTGGATAACAAGAGGCAAATCACAGAGCCATGTGGACAGCTGAAAATTGCTGGCTGGAAACAAAGGGCAAATGGAGCAGTGCAGACCAGCATGCGATGACGAAGGCATAGATGAGCAGAAGGCAGTATAGATATAGAGCATCTCAATGGGCTGAGGGTACTGATCGGGCATTAGGGGTGACAGTCCTCATCAGGATTCAACCAGTTTGACCCTCCCTTTGCACATTGCCCAATTCCAAAAGTAATCATGAATCTCCTTCTATGAGCCTAAAGAGTTGCTACCACAAAAATAAACCACATTTTCTGTTTACCACAGCTGTAAGCCTCAGACATGTGGCCTGGTACCCTGTCACTAGATACACCACTCACATCAACTGAGGCAACAGGTCCAAATAAATGTACTGCTGATTATTTCTTTGTTTACAACTTATTCTTCTGCCTCAGTCCGTCCTTGGCATTAAGCAATTATTGAGCAATAGTGCATGTATCTCATATTTCCACTGCCATGGATTCAACACAGAGCACAAATCACAGAGACAGATGTATCAGGGGTGCAAACCTCTGCAAGCCAGGGCTGCCATCCCTCAGTCTATGAACAGCTGCTTTGCTGACTAGCAGGCAGCCTCTGCATCAAGAAATACAAGATATCCAGCATTATTTATTACCCCTCATCAAGGTTCCCCTGGTTTGGAGGCTGCTCTCTTAGTCATGTTAGATATTTTTTGCATGCAAAAAAATTGAGTATTGGAAGACAGTGGCAAGATCCTCACATATCACAAGTCCCTCATCACTCCACACCACGCCAGAATTGTGGAGCAGATGAGGAGTTAAGGCAGCCTGGGAATCTGTGGATTTGCTTTCAGCTCAGTGGAACCAGAAGATAGCATGGACAGTTGATTTTAGCACACTTATACAAAATCTGTCAGGAAACAGGCAATGACAGTCTTGTGGTAGCCGTTGTTACTTGAGGGAGAGAGGACCAAACTACACAGTCCTCTGATCATTTGTGAGAATAATGCCTGTGACAATATAGATCTAGGAATTTTTAGTACAATCTTTGTATAAATTACATTATTTCATCTTATATTGTCTAGTACTGTACTGCCAGAAGGATAGTTTTTAAGCAACAGTATAGACTGAGCTATTGTAAGAGGTGACCAAGACCATTAGCAAGTCCGAAGGACACAGACTACTTGTGAATATCATTTTCATCCATATAATAGCTTAAAAAATACACTGAACAGCAAGGAAATAATTAAATATTGCAGGAGAACAAGTAATTTTTTGTAGATGTTAACATCCACACTGAGCTGTGAATAGCAACACATCATAAGCTCTTTCCACGGCACTCTGTAAGCTGTGGTTAGTAAGCCCACATTTGGAAGAACCAGTGGAGGATTAGTAGACAAATCTCTTATCCTACTATGTTGAGATGTCCTAACCATTTTGAGCCTCCTTGCAGAAAGGACATTCTGGCTGCAAACCTGTTCCAGTAAATTTTCTCTTATGAAGAAGGATCTGTCATTCACAGCTACAGGAGTTCACACCAGTCAGTTCCATCTATATCTAGCTGTGAGGTTACTTTCTTTTACAGGTTTGCAAAAGGGCCTCATTATGGCTATTAATACATCTGATGCTACAGTACTGTAACTGGGGACTCACTCCTGATCCAAGCTACGAACAGCTTCCCCTGAGCTGAAGCACCCCCTCAATTCACTGTCCACTGTAACTCCAGCCTTGAAACAACTACCTTTAAAGTAAGGCCAGCATCACAGAGATGCTGCAAGGACATTTGACATAACACAGGTCCTGTCTAGAGAACATGGAAATCTAAACAGACAGAAATGTAGGAAATGCATAAGTGAGCAATCCACAAGCAAAGGCTAAGATATGAGGAAGGGGGAAGAATCCACTTCTCATATCCCCCCTTTGCACAGATTCCAGGGCACTGTCACCAATCGCTACATCTTTCTGAAGCAACTTTCAAGGAGTTCGCTAATTCCCTCTACCTTCCTCCATGCATAGAGTCCACCACAAGGCATATGCTTTAGTGTTGTTACAGAGCAACAAGTAACAGAGTAGTCTGTGCAGCTTCCAAAGGAATTCCTGGGCGCTTACTCTGCGTTTATCATAATACCAATGTGTTTCCTGGTTACCGCTCTTTGCGATGTTTATATGCCAAGAACAGATGATCATTTCACAGAAACCTAAGAGCCTAAACGAGAGGAGAGACAAATTACCACAAAGCAAAAAACTGGTGCAATGCACTACCAGAGTAGGTTAAATTCTCAGAGCATTTCAAGTATTTAATATATACAAGCTGTTATTTATATATAGGTGTTATAATTTTTTCCACATTAGACAATGCCCAGCCATTCATTTTTTAAATTAAACTCTGAAAAGGTAATTTGAAAAGTAAGACTGGAATCTGTCCTTACTGCAGGATTCTGTAATTAAAACAGACATTTGCAAAATATTTGCAAGAAGTCCCACACTAACCAGCTACTTTTACATGGACGATAGCTGTTCCATCAAGAATTCATCCAAGTCAAACGAAACGAGACCAAAAGCTTGCTTAAAGAATCCCATCCACAAACTATTGAAATGGTGGTAGTAATGAAACAGTTTCACATCTACCTTGAAAGATTTTGGGTTTGCGTATTGTATTCAAGCATCTAATGTTAAATTTATTCTTTGCTTTGCTAGTGTTCCTGGTTTTTTACCCTTCCCCCCTAAATAAAACATCAGAGGTGTCTTAGTCACATCTAAGACATTCCAGCACATTAGTTTGCCAGCCATTAGTAATCCAAATGGAGTTCTGTGTAAAGCTCACACTAAAGAAGCAAAATGCAGACAGATTTTGCCAAAGCTTGCTAAGATAAAGAGGGGATCCTCAAACTTCTTTGCAAGAGCCAAGCAAAATGCATTAGCTTACACTCCCAGTATGTAGAGCCAAGGAGAAAACAAACTAGCCCTATATGTTGGCCTTGTGCCCTTTCCACACCATAAAATGACTAAGGTAACGTGGAAGAAATGTTCTCCATACCCTGCTGAAACATCAGCTTGCTTGTATCCTTGTTTCCAAAGGTCTTTGCTTTACTAACAGGCACAAATGCATTGCTTCTTTTTGGGCGCCTGTATGATATTCAGTGTTTTACTTACCTTAACTCAAAGTTTGACAGGTTCCATACTGTCAAGGAATGCACTGAAAGTGATGCTGTACAAGAGGGTGAGAGAGAGAATGAAGTGCAGGTTTGTGTGTAATATGATTTACAGATTTTCATACTGCACGCAGTAGTCATGAGTGAGATGAATTATAAATTTTACACTCCTGTAGTCAGTTACTCAGCTGATCTTTCCAGAATCTTGGCAAAAGAAGTGTACTGCAGCTATGCATATATATTATACTTAATGATGGCCATTAAGTCTGCAGTCACAAGATTCAGTTTGCCTTTTGCAGCTAAATTTGTACTGCAGCCTCCCAGACTTTGTAATAGTTACTGACATGGTACAAAATAATAGTCCTGTGGAATCATGACCCTGATTACTAAAGGGGTAACTGCACTCCCCTCTTCATCTTCACTGATCCCCATTGGTTTATACAAACAATAAGTTTGGTTCATTCTTTGAAGATGAAAGCTGCTATAAAGTTCACTTTATTAAAACCACTATAAAGACTTGTTATTTTTGCTCATATACCTGCCAAGTGATAGTTTCCAGAAGTCTAATGGCACTCCCTGAACACACACACTCTGGTGTTCTGGTTTGGAGAATTCCTCTGAAAATGTAGGACACTTTTCCAGCTTTTGGTGTACAGCTTCTTGTTTGCTTTAGGACTATAGGTCGGCCTTTCTATAACCCAGACAGTTGTTCAGAGATACAGGTTTACTGTAAGGTAGGAATGGTGCAGCATTTTAATATATTGAGATGATCCAGCAGATCAGCTTCATAGCCTGATGCTGATCTTGACTAGGCCTTGGACTGGTAGGTTTGGGCTCAGATGTGGCAGTGCCAAATTCTGACCATCTTTGACCCCAATCAGAAATCTCCCGTGATGATTCTAGCTGTGACCACCTTTTCCTGCATGTTGACTTGCTGTACATAGGAAAAGTCCCGAGAAGCCTGCAGCACCATTTTTTAGCTTCTACTGAAAATTCTGCTCCCTCTTCTTCCCCTTTGGTGCAGAATCTCTGAATCACTGTTTCCCAAAACAGTGCCCAAAAACTCACATGGGCTTAGTCTTTTGAGGCTGATGACAAAAATCTTAGAGTAGCAAAAGAACAGCCCAGGTTTCTAGTACCTGCACCAAGACACAAATCTGCAGTCACCAGGGTCTTCAAAAATTATGATACCCCCAGGTACCCACCTTTAAAAGTAGTACTCTTCCTAGCAAAATTGTCTGCTTCACATTTTCAAGCCAAGAGTACGATTTCTGAGAAGTACTCAAGAACCTTGAAATTACTAACTGTAATTAGCCTACTTCCTTTTCTACTCATTCAAAAGCTTTATTATTTGTTTCCATTTCTGCGACCATTAACCACAAAACTGGCTTCTCAGACATCTGCTAACCACCTTCACAAACCAAGTACTCCATCTATGCCTAGAGAGACTTTTCCCTAAACAGAAAAAATACAGTAAAATAATAATAACAACTAAAACAAAAAGCCAAAATTAAACAAAGAAAAAAGAAAACACAAATCAAGACTTCACTTGAAAAGGAGTCAGGGAAAAATCACAGTTGTGTAGTACCATATGCAGCAACTAAGTAAGAGAGGAGAAACAAACTTTTACTTCAGTCACGAACACAGAATAAACAAACTGGAATAATCAGTTACATATCTCAGTTTGTGTTCTTATGCAGCTCAAAGTATGTCCAGAATCCGATGAATGACAGCAGTTTTCCTAGCATTTGACAGTCAAAAATCCCTGCCTCAATGACCTTTACAACATGGTTGATATTTTTGCAGACCTATATCCTAACAGATTATTCGGTATCTATTAACAACCTGTTTGCTTGTGATCACAACAATAACACTGTTCATGACTGCTCCTATTGCCTCTTTGGCAGTCAGAAGTGACCACAGCCTGTACCTTCCACCACCTCTGCCCCTTTCCTAAGCAGCCAAGAAGTCAGGAGTTTGAGAGATCGAAGCTGTTGTTATGACCATCCTAGTTCTTATAACTTGGTTGTCAAACTCCCAGTTCTTGACTAAGGTTTTGTTAAGAATAGAAGAAAGCTCAAAAAAATCACGAAGAAAATTCCTGCAAATTACAGGCAGGAGGAGGCTTTTCTCACAGCACGTGTCCCTTGTAGCTATATGCTTCACCTCCTTCAAAAACTTTGTTTGGAAAGGACACTCCTTTCTACCAGAGTGGTTCCTTTGGAAATACAGACTTGTATATGGAACGTTTTAAATTAACACATTTTAGCTATCTTGCCGCTTCCTTCCACGCCCTTAATCTTTTTAATGGCTTACTAATGTGCAGATATTTTCACAAAACAGTAAACAAAGGGGTTTCGTGTCCCTTAGTAGACTTCCTTAACTGAGGATTGGGTCTTCTATTTTAAGACAGAGAAAATAGTTGATCCAAAACAAACCCAGGTCTGCAGTGACAAAATGGAAGTAAGATTCTCCAAAATGGAAGTAAGGTCAGACATTACTGAGCAACTTCCCAGAGAGTCAGTGTTAGCCAAAAATGCATATAGATAGCAAAGTTTAAAGTATATTAACCTATTTAAGTCATATACTTAATTCATCTGTACAGAATTCAGTTCTATAGTGCTAAAGAGATGAGAATAGGAGCTTTTCTATTCTCATCTCAATCTATTGCAGTTTAGAAAAAAAAAAAAAGCAAGAAAGGAAGTATCTTCAGCATTTGGTTTCCTCCTTTCTTTAGTAATCCTGGCACAAACCAAACAGAGTACATAGGACAAGACAGTAGGATAATCCATGTGGAAATGGATGCGCGTGCCATGAGAGTAAACCAGGGCAGAGTTATTTTATATGTTTATATTGTCATATGTATATGCACATATACATAGTATATAAACAGACTGAAGTTCTATACACATACAAACACATGTATTTCCATCTTTTGACTGAAATTCAGTACTGCTCTTAAATATGTAGGCCACACACACAGCTCCTACAGATATCAGTGCACATCTCTGGGCTAAACCTATTTTATCTAGAACATCTTAGGCATGAAGCCCAGCTTCATTTTTAATACTGCTTCATATTTTACTTTTATTTACGTATGCAAATATTGATGATCCTAAACAAACGTAAAGAAAAGCACAGAGTCTGTTTTAAATTCTTGAACAAACATTTTCAAGATCTACATTAGTATACTATGTTTCATATTTTATAGAATATCCATCCCATCACGAGCTGCACTTCAACAGAGCAGGGAGTGGGGGGAGAAAAAATCTAGGAGTTTATTCTGGAAAGTGAACTTCTACATACACACAGCTGAACCGCATCATAACTTTGGTGTTAAGTCTTATGAATGTAATGTATTTTCAAAACTGGTATTTTAGAAAGAAAAAGAACTAACAAAGGCAACAAGCATGCAAAAATGAGTATTTTCCATTTTCCTCTTACCAAATAGTTGAAGAATATAACTCTCGTTTGAGAGATACAGAGAGAAGTCATAGGTCCCACTCATGCACCTATGATATCAACACAGCTTACTTTCATTTGCTCTGTATTTCCTCATATTAAAAACAAAAGCACAGAAAAACAATACCTATTGTAGCCTCTTCTCACACCTCCATCCATTTACTTCAGTTCCTCCACCATAACAGCATTCCCAAGTATGCCCTCTATACTCAGTTTGTATGCACTTGCTACCCAACTGCAGATCATTAAGCTGCACACCTGCAGTGACTTAACTCAGGCTTTATTCAGCTCTTAACCCACCCCAGCAACAGTGAAATCATTCGCTTTTCACGCTATCATTCAATATTTTCTTCTCATCATGATATTCTCTGCCAACTTCCCTGATGAATCCAAGCCCTAATATTCAGTAGGTAACTGAAGAGCAAATATTTACTATACCAGCTACAGACAAATATGTAACTATTTAGGCTTAAAAAAAAAAAGTAATTTTCACCTTAGTTGATGTGGATGACCACTGCACTGAAATAGGAGCAATTGTTTATGTAACTGCATGTCACTTAGCACTTAAATATGTTGAGAGATGCCAGAGCCATTTAAAGCTCTTTCTTTTTACTAAACCCATTTTAACTAAAAACACTTATTATGGGGACAGCCTCTCCATATGAACATTGTGACTTTTAAATGCTGTCTATATTTACAGTTTCTGGGAAACATATGCTGTTTATGTACTGCCTGTATATGCAGAAAGAAATAGAGTAGATGTGAAGTTAGAGCTGCCCACCAGCAAAAGAGTACTTGGTGGGGAAAAAAAGCTTTGCTGTGATACCTTTAGTATCGCTCAGATTTCTAGAGATTTCTGTTTGCAGATGGTTTCATGGCCTGTTCTGTGGAAGCTAAGTAAATTCCCAGCCACAGATGAAACTCTCCAGGCAGAGATCCCCAAAGGGGACCCATTGCAGAGAATTCCTTCTTGTGACATGCCACTCATTGGGCTGAATTTATCCTTGAAGTAACTCTATTGATATTGTTAATATTACATGAGGGATCAATTTCCCTTACCTCATTTGTTTCATTTTTAAAGCCAAAGAGGCCAGACTAGCCATTCTGAAAGAATAAACTACCTTATTTCCATTTCCGCCTGCAAAGCTACAGCAATTAAGCCAGCAAAGAACCTGTCCCACTATCCCTAACACTGGGTTAGATCTTACACTCAATGCGGGATAATTTTCTAGTGAAGGATGTTGACACCAAAATAGTCACAATCAGTTCAACGCTAGATTCAGACTACCTTAGGTTGGGGCACTGGGTGTTGAAGGTATAGAGAATCCTCCCCAGCTCAAGGATATTAACAGTGGTTGAGTAAGAGAGGCCTGTACAAGTGATGGCCTGTGCATTGCCCACAGCACTTCAGATGTATCATTTCTAGGTGGGTTAATAATGATCAATAGTATCACCCCTCACAGATAGCAGGTAGCTCTCTAAGCCTGAGTTAGAGGCTAGGTTTGAGGCATGGAGTACATAATACTGCCCTGAAAGTCCTGAGAGCTATTATTTCTGAATTAGCCAGGGACTGTGGTACAGCAAATCCAGAAGCTGTCCCTCCTGTGATATATATTCCCTCTCCTTTCCATCAAGTGCAGCCAACCTTCATGCCCACAGAACTGCTTTTGCAAAGCAGTGCAAAGGTCCACAGCTTCCATGCTTCATTTTACACTGGCCACATGATTTATAAGTAGAAATCTTATAAAAACAGAATTTCAGCTGCATTTCCCTCACTGACAATGTTTGGCAAGCATGTTATAAATCATAATGCTAGTACCAAAACCCTGCCAAAATCAAAACAGATTTTATCAAGCTTTTATAGCCTCCAAAAGCAAGTCCGCAGAGCTTGTTCTAATTTATTATTAAGTGTCTATTAGAAAATGTCATTGAATGAACAACATTTGCTACAACGTCAAGCACACAAAACATCTGCAACACTTGCAAATAAATTACATCTTCTGGTGATCTAAAAATACATATCTCTTATTGTATCATGAGAAGAATGGGGAAAATAACTTGATTACAAAAACACCACAAATCCAGTGCACCATGTAATTGGTCTCATTTTATGCATTGACTTTCTTCACATCTGTGCAAATAAAGCCATTGTTACAGTGCTGTGGCATATAATACATGCAGCTACAAAACCGTGAGTGCTGCTGTGTGTTGAGTCTTTGAATGGAAGTGGCACATCTGCTTTTGGCATAGGAGTGTAAATCAATCCAAGATGTTTATTAAAGAGTAAGTAATGACCTGTCCACACACTCTTTCCTCCATCCAGCCTTGGGTTTAGGTTTATTCTTGCTTTGTTATATTCCTGGCAGTAAAACATGGGCTCTGCACATTGAACATATCTGTTGTTTCTTCATGTATGGATAACATAACGTGTCACGTAATATTTAATGAGTATGTGATGGGGAATAGTTTGGACAAAAATGCAAGTCAAAATGAGGTGGGGAGGAAAGAGTAAGTACAAACAGCTACAGCACACTGACTGAAAGGTTTATTACTCCAGATAAGGCAACTACGTTTCCTATACTTTTTGAATTACGGATAAGACCTAGATTTGAATTCATGTTCTAGTTCTTGACAATTAATGAGCAAAATTTGCAATAGTAAAAGATGGTGAATATTTTTTTAAAGAATGGAGTAGTCAATAATGCTTGACTTTGCATTTACTGAAGGTATTTATACCTTCCACAACTGGGTGAAGGTATAAATGTTCCTACCTGAGCAGAACAGGTAGGAACATAAGCCTTTCAGTTCTTGCCTAGGTTGAGCAGCAGGAAAAGTCAACACAATATTGGCACTGGCCAACATCGGCACTGCAGGTTGGCCCTTTTTTTGGAGCAATTGCTGATATGTTTGGCACAACCTGTAACATGTTCCTTTCCCACTGACTGAGGAGCTCTAGAGTCTGCTGTGGAACAGCAGCCCAAGGACAACAATACCGTTTGTGGGCAGCCTCTTCGTGGGCTACTTGCATGAAGGAGCACTTAAAAATCTGGACCTCTGGAAGAAGGCAGTGGCTCTAGGTCTGACAATAGAGCCTGGGACACAGAGTGTTCCTTCCTCTTCCATCAAAAGATGCACAGGAAAGTGTCCTAGAAGGAACCCCCCAGAAGTAGGCAGCAGGACTAACCTATTCTGTTTCCCAGTGAAGGGCCTACTTTTGAGTATCCAGAGGTAAAAAGAAAATACCATGGATGATGTCTTCTTGGCTTCCAGATAGCGAGGTGATAAGAAAGTGATGCTATTATTCAAATGCATTTTGGAAGCAAGACGTGTCCTCTCAGACACTTAAGGGCTTATCCATTGGAAAGACAATATCTCTTTTATATGATGACAACAGAAAACCACCATTTTAAGAGATGAGGCTGGAAAACATGCTGGTTGAAGAAAGATGGTTCAGGAAGGCTCATTGTGCAGGAGAGGGAATAGAGGCTGCTGGAAGTGTGCCACCCAGTGTTTTATACTTGCATATTTAATTGACTCCACTGATTATCATCTTTTTTGTTAAAATGGTCAGGACATATTAAAAGGCTGGATTCCATGTGCATATGTTTCATTGATAATGCTGCCTATCAGCTCTGTCCCAAAAGTGTCTAAGATTGCTGTAAATTTGTTAATTGGGTCTCTTTTCATTTGTAGCTGAAACTTAGCTGCCTGAGTGACCTAGGTGGATTTAACAAGACAGCATTTATACAGCAATTACTAGTGCAAGCTAGAATTATCTTGATCAGAGTTGTTACAGCATCTGGTTAAGATATTTTACCCAGGATAAAATATTAATTGAAGTAAATCAAAATACCTGGGTAGCCCAAAAAAATTAAAAAAGAAAAAAAGCCAATAATGCTTTCCCCCATTTATTCCACACACTCTTCAGTTTCTCCTTTCAATTTAATTTTATTTTAATTTTATTTTATTTTATTCTGTATGCCTGATAATGGGACTCTGCGGAACTAAACCTTTTGCAAGTTGCTGGTGCCGGCTTTTCGCAGAGTGCCCTGGACAGATCTCTTCATTTCCATTTCATTTTGTCTTTCTGGCTGACACGTACTGTTATTTAAATGAACGCTTTTGAACTCAGATTTTTTTAACGCAAATGTGTGCTGTTTCTGTATTGAATCGAAACCATCAATGCTTCTTTTTCTCTATGAAAAACAGGATAAAGAGTAACATTCTCAGGGCTGAAGGTGGGTTGGGATGTTGCTTTTCTGTAAATTAAAGCTAAAAAAAGGATACACATAAAATGAAGTATCAAAATATTGTTTCAATCTTCCTTCTACCCAAGATATGATTAAAGCAGTGTTGTATCTTTTAAAGAACAGCTGAGGAAGGGAAGGCACCAAGACACAGCAGACTGGTCACGCTACCTCAAGGCATTCTGTAGGGGAGTACACAAAGAAGTGTGAGACACTACATCCCTTCAGCAATCTTAAGGTTATGAGTTTTGAAGGTTATGACTCATTTTAATTTGAAAGTAGGTGTCCTCTCATTTTTAACTTTTTGGAAGTTGTCTACCAGGAACCATAGGCTGAACTTACAGAACATCTTAGAGGGAAGTAAGTAACAGGGAAGAAAGTAAAAAAGAACAGAACCTTGGTTCCCTTTAGAGTATACTGCACTCTTATCTTCAGATTTTTCTTTTGGCTATAATGTCTAGAAATGTACTTTTAAATAAACGTGTGAATGTGAAAGTTCTCCAGTAATCACATGCCTCCTGAAGCTGGAGCTTTCTGCTCACCAAATATTACAAGATATGCAAAACACCACATGCCATGCCCCAGCATCAAAAGGGTGGGTAACACCTGAGTTACCTCCATCCCTGATCTCTGCCAGACCAGGAGGTGTGTGATGCTGAAGCATGTGGACTCTTTCACTCCTTCTCCCATTGGACAAGCATCCATCTCACAGTAAAAAAAGCCACAGTCCATGCCCAGTAGCACCACTGCCAGCAATATTAGCAAACAGACCTCAGAGGCTGAGCTCCCCTTTTAAACACAGAAGTTGCTGCTTTCTCTCAGTGTCAGTGGTTGTTGTTCCAGCCCAGGTTTTCTACATATTTCTGGACTAACGAAAACTTAAAGTGCTGCTTGCCCTGCAATACCAAATTTATGGATGAGGAGACAACTTCAGCCTGCCAGGTGATAATTTGGCACCTTTATGTCAGTTTTAAAATCCCTACAGCTGTAAATATTTATTGGATATGAAATATACTCCAGCTAACACATTATCATATGAATAAATATAACCTTAAATAAAACATGTGCACTCCAACTTTTATTCAGTTTATAAAATTCTTGCTTCTTGCTCCAAGCATTCTCAGTCTAATACAGCTACTCAGAAGCACAGCAATCGATGGTGTGCCCTGATTTCTTTTCTAATACAACGGTTTTTTTCTTGTATTTCACCTCTTACAGCTTTTGCAAAGTTTTGATTTGATAGGACAAGCACAGCGAGGGCATTAGGACCAAGAGAAAGACACACACATTGCTCTGTATTATGTCTGGCAAAGTGCTTCCTGACTGAGTGCCGTAGTTATGTGTGAAACAAAGTCACGGACCGACTAGTTCTCATCTGTTGATCACAGTTAAGTTAAAGCCTCTGAACGGAGGAGAGCTGTCAGATCTGCTTTCAGAGATACAGTGCTTCAATCCAGGCAGCAATTGGAAACTTTGAAGAAGCAGGATCTATCTGGAAGGAAACCATAAGAAACGGGATTTCTTTTGACTTAGAATTTTAAAAGGGAAAAAAAATCAAAGCTTTAGTTACTCTTTTAATCAGCAAAATATGTGCTTTCCTAACTAAGCTGGGACTCTGTTCAATAAAGGATCTACTTTATTTCACTGGATCCATGCTACGTTTTACTACAGTAAGTAAAATATTAATAGGAATGTTATTTTTTTCTGTAAATAGAGAGGAAAGCATGAAACAGCATCAGTGAAATGTGAGGGGAGCAAAAAAATCCTCTTGGCAGATAGTGAAAAACAGGGCTTTTGTGCAACCCGAGGACTGGAATCTGAGGAAGATCGAAGTGATATTTAACATGACCATCTGTATTGTTTTGTCACCAACAGCATGTTCTTGAGGAAGAAGTGCAGATATGGATCACGTAAGCTGCAGTTTCTCTTGTTGTTTCTGATGCTGGGTTTTTTGCTACTGATGGTTACAATGCTGAATCCACCACCCAGCAACCAGAGCAAGGAAGGGACTTTCCAGCCTGTGGAGTTCAACCCCCGGGAAGGGTATCAGATGGACTTTGCGGAGACCCAAGAGATGCTGGAGACCCAGGAGGAGAGCCAGCAGTATTACCCTTTGGATGGTCTATCGCCTTTCATCTCCCTGCGGGAGGACGAGCTGATCGTGGCCGTCGTGTCGCCCACGGGCAAAAGGAACCACAGCAAGGCCAGGAAGGGCTATCGTGTGGTGAAGCAGCAGAGCAGGCGGCCAGAGGGGAAGGCGGAGGGGGACCCTGAGTCCCTGCCGCTGTCCCTACCCCTGCAGGCTGGGGAAGGGGCTGCTCCGGGGGAGCGGCCGCTCGGCCTGGAGACCCACGGCTTTAACGAAGTGCTCAGCGAGCGGATCGCGCTGCGCAGGGACCTGCCTGAGGTACGACACCCGTTGTAAGTAAAACACCCTATTTCACTTCTGGGGGAAAACCTGTCTTGTTCCCCGCCGCCGCACCTCCCCCCCCCCCGCACCTCTCCGCCTCCAAACCCCGCGTCTTTCCTATCAAACTCGCCGCTCAGGGTCGGGAAAGCGCTTTTCCCCGCGCTGTGTGGGGAGCACCCCGCGTTCCTCAGAGGCAGGGGCGCTCCCAGCCTCGCTCCGGAGGTGGTTCAAGCCCTCAGGAGCCGACGGGCGGCAAAAGCAGAGGGGGGCGCGGGGCTGGGGGGCGCAGCTACGGCTTCCTGAATCAGAAAGAAAAACCACAGCCCAGCGTACCCACCCCCCCAGAGCCGACCGCTGTTCCCGTCTGCGCGGCTGCGGCGCCTCCCCCCGCCCCGACCCGGCCCCGCGCCGCCCTGAGGGCGAGCGGGCGGCAGCGCCCCCTCCCGGCGCCCTCCGCCGCCGCAGGTGCGGGCGGGTGGCAGCGGAGGGAGATGTCGGAGCGCCGCCGTGGATGTCTGTCCGTCTGTCTGTCCGTCCGTCCGTCCGTCCGTCTGTCTGTCCGTCCGTCTGTCCGTCCGTCTGTCCGTCTGCTGGGGCCGGAAAGGGAATCCGCGCCGGGATGTCGAGCGGGAAAGGCGGCTGCCCTCCTCGGCCAGGCCCCGGGCTCAGCCCACGTGCCGGGGCTGTGGTGGGCTACGGGCTTGCAAAGCGATAAAGCAGTCGGGAGTTGGGGCTTTCAGGTCTTTTAGAATAAAAGTGACCCAATGGTCACATATCAAAATGGACCCGACCCTGAGCTGGTGCAGCCTCCCTTTGAATACTGTGTGCAGTTTTGCGCACCACAACATAAAAAAGATATCGAGGTGTTAGAGAGTGTCCAAAGGAGAGCAATGAAGATGGTGAAGGGCCTAGGGCAGAAGCTGTATGAGGAGCAGCTGAGGTCATTTGGTTTGTTCAGCCTGGAGAAGGGGAGACTGAGGGACCTCGCTGCAGTCACAACTTCCTTGTGAGAGGAAGAGGAGGGACAGGCACTGATCTCTTCTCTGTGATGATCAGTGACAGAAGCCAAGGGAATAGCCTGAAGTTGAGTCAGGGGAGGTTTAGGTTGGATATTAGGAAAAGGTTCTTCACCCAGAGGGTGGTTGGGCACTGGAACACGCTTCCCAGGGAAGTGATCACAGAACCAAGCCGACAGAGTTCAAGAAGTGTTTGGATGATGCTCTCAGGCACATGGTGTGACTCTTGGGGATGGTCCTGTGCAGGCCAGGAATTGGACTCAGTGATCCTTGTGGGTCCCCTCCAACTCAGAATATTCTGTGATTCTGTGACAAACATTGAAAGGAAACTCCTGGAAGGCAGGAAGGTGGAGATGGGTGTGTCTGACCAGAGCTACCAGCAGCACTGTAAATGGCTGTAAGGCCACTGCCTTATATTTGGAGCCTGGATACTTGAAAGTCAGCTGTCCCAGGAGCCCAGGCGGGGCAGCTGATCACACTTCTTAAAAAGGATCTGAGGTGTATCTACTATCAAGCTGCCCCAGGGGAGGTTCAGGATATTAGGAGGAATTTCTTCACAGAAAGGGTGATTAGACATTGGAATGAGCTGCTCAGGGAGGTGGTGGAGTCACTGTCCCTGGAGGTGTTTAAGACTGGATGTGTCACTCAGTGCCGTGGCCTCACTGACAAGGTGGGTGATCAGTCAAAGCTTGGACTCAATGACCTAAGAGATCTTTTCCAACCTAATTGATTCCCTGCCCAAGGAAGAGGGAAAGAATGTGGGTGGGTATCTTTATTTCTTGCCTTCTGTAATGAAAACTATTGTAGCTTTCCTCCAGGACATGGTGGAAAGATGCAACAGAAAACATTTTAAGCAAGACACAGAATAATTTTGCTTTCTAGTGTTCATTTTCACATGTTTAAAGGCAGCTGGCAGCTACAATTTAGGGGACAGTCTCGAAGAAAGAGAAATGAAACAGTGTTTTCTGTACTTGGTGACTAGGTTCAGTGTTAATTTGGATAATTCCATTAAATAATGAGATGCTGATATTATTTCAGTTATTTTTTGGCATGCTTCACTGGCAACTCTTTGAACTATGTAATGTTCAAAGGAGGAATGACAACCCTGGTTTACTGCCTGTGATGTGAGCCAAAAAACAGTTTTACTTTGGCAGCTGAAGGGCCATCCAACAAGACACAGGTTTAGTTAATACTAATCTTGGTGAGATTTAAGCCATGGTCTCAGAGCTCTTGGATGGATTTTGCTGTCTGACTAGTTACAGCCTAAAGAGCTCTCAACACCACAGCTTACAGAGCCCTGACTGAAAACCCAGATCTCAACATCTGAGGCTGATCTAAATCCAGACCATAAACCTGCAGCAGAGGTATATCTCTATGCCAGTCCTGTCCTTTACAGCACAGCACACAAACCACAATGGTATTTTTTAGGTGTAGTTTAGTCTGAGGGCCTGGATCACAACTATGTCAGTCCAGTTTTACACCAGTGTTAAAACGAGAGTGAACCAGAATCAGATTGTGTATGTCTCTAATCCATTTGAGTAGTGTTGTTCATAATAATGTCTGTTATTATTTAGTTAGAGGGAAGCCAACCAGTTAGAGATGTTTCAGTGAGTTAGTACCATGGACTAAGTCTCTCTCATTTTACTTGAAATTGGATGGGAAATTCTTCGCACCAGAAGAGTACTCTGAGGTACTTCCATCCCTTCATACTTTTTGCTGCTATCAGTTGGTCCAGCTGCAATTGCCACCCTCCTGGGACACCACAATCAAGCCTGCCATTGTGACTTTTTGTGATGAGGGTTCTAAGAAGGTCTCTTGGGCTTGAGCGTCAAACGTATCCAGGCAGAAGAAACTCACAATGTATCTACAAAGGTTTTAATTTTCATTAAAAAAGTATAGCTTCCACTGAAGTGCTGTTGGGAGCTGAATGTCAATGAGACATTTTCCTGAAGGTGAGTGGGAGTCTATGCCTTTGCCATGTCAGAATTGCTCTCTGTTCATTACTGCATGTGACAATTCCTTGTTTTTCACAAATTGCATTAAATCACTATGTCTCATATCAGTCACACTCCTGATTTTTTGAAATGCCAATTTTTGATGGACAGTCTATGAAACTGCTCCAAATTACAGGGAAGGTATTTCTGTATACCAGTACCCTTTTGAATTTTTCTGAAGATTAGATATCTATATTGCAAGTCTTTGCCAATCTCCATGGCAACTAAGCACTTGCCACCAAGGTTATGTATTCAAGTACAGTTATTTTCAATTCTTTTTCCAATTAAGATTTCACAACAGCCTTATTTTCTTGCTATAGCCACACTACTAGGAACAAGATGTTGTAGTGTTATGGTGCAAAATATAGGTGCTAATATCTATAGAACGTTTCTGATTAAAAGCTGCTTGGTAGTAAAAGGACTGCATCAGATCTTCACTTTTCTTAATTACCTCTAGATTCTTCTGCTTGAAAATATTCACTGCCAAGTCACAAGAGTATTCTGTTCTCCATCCTGCTGAAAATAGAAACAATTATCCCATACGAAATTGTGAGGAAGCAGCATTATTGATTACAGAAAATTAGTAAACCAAGGGCAACATAGATTTATTACAGTGCACAAATCATCAAGAAAATTTGCCTGTCTATAAAAAATATTAATATGAACTATTAAAAACTATAAAAAATTATTACAATTGTGCTCATTTAAAATTTATATTTCCAAAAGTATATCTATAATATTCATTTATGTGTACTTGTAATTAAATCATTCAGACTCTGGATTCTCTTAAATGATTAGCAGCTTTGTGTCTGTATAATGTCTAGCAACATAGGGCCTCAGTCCATGAATGGAAGCACTAAATAAAATGGTAATAAATGGAAGCACTAAGTAAAATGCTAATAAACATAGCAATATTAAAATTATATCACTTACATGAGTTTCTCCTAAGTAGCTAATTGTTTAACAACCACTGTAAAACCTGTATAGTGATTTGCTTGGTAATACAAAAAAGCTGAAATAACAATGGGCCACACTCAACCAATTCTGTAATTCCTTGAAGTTCTTGCTGCTGGAGATTAAATGAGTTAGGGCACTGAATGACTGTTACTTGGGAAATGAAAATATTTTAAAATGTGTGTTCTATTGTAAGCAAAGCAGATATATAGACACAGTCTTTGCATTTCTGCAAGGGGCATTGGAAGGCATTTTCTGGAAAATGTGCATCTTCATGCCAGGATAGCGTGTCCTATGTCTCTGAATTAGGACTGGTACATCAGAAAACACTTTGTGTCATGAAGGCAGTTTGTAGGTCCTTTGCTTACATTTATGAAACAGGCGAGGGTTTATGGTTTTCATGTGCAGTTTCTGTGAGGAAGAATGGAAAGTGTTTTTCATCTTTAAATGCTTGAGTTGTCACAGTAGCATCTAATTCATGGTAATTTTGATGGAAGTTGTTTCAAAGTCATGGGTGAAATCTTGGCCCTGTGGAAAACTGAGGAGCCATGGGCTCCAGCTGCAGTCTGGATCATCTCTAGGAATGCCATGCACTGCCCCACATAGCCAGGTGTCTTGCAGTAGGTTGTTGGTACCTGGAGTTGTAAAGTAATAGCAGAAAATGGTATAGAGAGAATGTACCCAGTTGTCAGCCTCATTCATCAGTGACTCATTTTCACTGGAAAAAAGCAAAATTTATAGTGAAAATACATTTACTTTCTTAAATATATCTGTATTTGTATTCATAGTCCGTGTAGGGATCCATTTCTTTCCTGTAGAGGACTGAGATGTTGCGTTCATTCACTAGGATCTTGATCAAGTAGTCCACATGTCTACTGCTCAGTTGTTAGTTTTAAAGGTACTGCATTTCAGTTTTTTCTTTTCTCTGTTACTTGAGAAAATGTGGAAATTGGTAGAGGCTGACTGACTTGCTTTATCCCCCTCTCTGCTCTAATTGTCTTTATGGTTTTTCTTTGCTCTCTGGACCATTTCTATTTTGAGCTCTGTTTTTTGAGGTAGCCAGAGCAGAAAACAAACTATCCCAGAACACAGGAAAACTTTCCTCTTTTGTATTTTAATTTTTATAGTGTCATTCCCATGTTTTCACTTTGTATTCCAGTTTTGGACACATTAATACTTCCTTTTCTTAGAACTAAGAAGAGATCTTAAACTGCTTTCCGTTCCTGAAAGTTCAAGAGTTGCTAACAACTTTGCTCTAAGAAAAAAGTAGCCAGCTGTACCAGTGTTTCCAGTGTCTTCCTCATTTGATCCCGCAGGTGCCTACAGCAGAACTATGACTCCAGTCTGCCTACTGCAAGTGTCATCATCTGTTTCCATGATGAAGCCTGGTCTACTCTGCTGAGAACCGTGTACAGCATTATGGACACAGCCCCAAAGGCCTCCCTCAAGGATATCATCCTCGTTGACGATCTCAGCCAGCAAGGTAGCCCCTATTTCTCTGTATGTAAAATTGCTCTCTTTTTTCCAAAGCTTCAGGGAAGAAGCTGTCCTCCCCCAAAAAGTGCATGAGGAGAGTAGAAGGCAACGAGGACTCTCAGAAAGAGAGCTAAGCAGAGCCCAGAGCTGGCTCCCAGATTTCAGTCTTCCATCCTTAGAATTCAGTGTAGCCTTTCAACTTTGAAATATGTTTCTTTCCCCCCCCCCCCATCATCTACAACCACTCTGAAATTTCTTACTTTAAAATAAGATCACAGTATGCAAATCTTAGCTTTCCCACTGGACCAGATCTGCTGCCATAATTTCCAGACTTGGATTTTGGCTGAAACATAGAATGGAAAAGTAATGCTAAAGTAATCCAAAGTGGTTGGGAAAGCCAAACACCTGTAGTACGTCACTGTGAACTGTGTATTTTTTTGAGATGATGAGAACATCCACCTTTTGCTGAAAACAGGAGAGGAGGCTATTAAGCTTCCCACAGGAATACCTTCACACCTAGTGAGTCTCATTTTCCATTAGTCTCTACTTCCCTTTGACATTATGCCACTGTGGAAATATTTGGAACGTGGCCTACTTGGCCACTTAAAACAAATGCCCCCAAAACATTTTACCAGCAAGAAGTAGCATCTCCTACTACCTGTTGCTTTTCTTTAACAAATCTTGAATCAAAGCTGAAACATTTCAGTGACTGTTCTGTTTCTGACAGGGCCCCTGAAGTCGGCTCTGAGTGAATACATCTCTAAGCTGGATGGTGTGAAGCTCATCCGGAGCAACAAGAGGCTCGGAGTCATCCGGGGTCGGATGCTAGGAGCTGCGCGGGCAACCGGTGATGTGCTCATCTTCATGGATTCGCACTGCGAGTGTCAGAAGGGCTGGCTGGAGCCCCTCCTGGCCAGGCTGTCCAGCAACCGGTAAATATCCCCATGGCCTCTGAGCTCCCTGTATATGCTCCTTTCTGCTGAAAGAAATGTACTTGGAAAGTGTTGGGTAGCTTTTCTTTATCCTCCCTTCGTTACCTTCTTGCTTCTGGTCACATTGCTTTTATTTTCTACCTTATCCCCACATGCATCGCTCTGATAATGTGGGAAGCAGGACAGGTCACACAGCTGTTAACCCTCACTTCACACACTTCAGGGTCACTGAAATTTCAGTGTTTGTATCCAGTTAGAGCTATAAGAAGGCTTCCTGGTGGTCTGAATTAAAAAGGTTGCACTCTCAACTTCTTTGCAAATGGGCAAACATCCACCAGAGAAACTACTGTGCAACTCCATTATTTTTACTTTTTAGCTGTCTCAGTGATAAAGCCAAGAACGAAATTCTTTGTCCTCCTGTGCCAATTTGGCTATGTACAAATGTCACCCATGCCATTTCTCTTCTGCAGAAAAAAAACAGACTTCCTGGGCAGCCTAGACAGTTCCAGCTAATCACAGGTACTGTCACTGACACCAAATTGACAGAGTAAGGTGAGATTCATATTTCTGAGTCTTTCATATTTAGGGTGGTGCTTGGGCCTGCTCTCTAGTGTACAGCTGAGCTCATTTATGCAATCCACAAGTCCTGCAAAGAGATTAAAACTACTGCAAATGTTTCTAGAATTACATGTCAGTAAATCCTTCATTAAAGGGACTTTTCTGAAACAAAAATTTGTACATTAACTTGTCTATCATTACCCATAAGCCACTTGGGAAAAGATTACCTGCTAGAGAGGGTAAAATAAAAAAAAAGTCCTTAAAACTCTTAACAGACCATTAAATAGTCACACTAAAGACCTTCAAAGGCTGTTCCCAGGCACTGGAACAAGATGCTTTTATGGCTTATTATGTTTGCTTATAAGAGAATTAATGTGAGTTTTTAGAAATTATTACATCATTTGAATGAAAACATTAAGAATACTGAAAGCAAGAGTAATGCTGCCCTAGGACATCAGGAATATTCTTTTTGAAAAGATTCCTCCTTGGAAAAGCAGATTATTTTTGTTTGCTGGCTAATTAGATGGTTTATTATGAATATACTTCATGATTCTTCTGCCTTGAGCTATAGTCTATTTTTGATGTTCATGCAAAACTCCTGTGTGTTGGTCAGTCCTTATTCAAGGGTGTATTGCTGAAATAAAGAGTTACAAAAAGTCTTCAGGAGAGCTATAGTGAAGGGAGAATTACAATGGGGAGAGAGAAGTTAGGACCCCACCACAAGTGTCAAAAATTCACTGTCAAAAATTATCTTTGTTGGGGCCACCAAATCTACTATTGTTCCAAGATTCTGTAGCCCTGTCACCAGGGAGTGAGGAAGGAATTATCTTCCTCTATAAGGCCCATATGCCTGTTCACTCCTCCAGGAGAGCAGAATTTAACATTGAGTTAGCTAATGTCTAATTGGATTAATGAAGCAAAGGTGGAAGAGTGTTTGGATAGTAGTATGGGCTACACCACCCCTTTCTTTATGCCTTATCAGTCACTGTGCCTGACCCTGGAAGCTTTGTCATTGCTAGTGGGGAGAACCTCCATTGCACAGGGAAGACAAGCTCCAAGGCATCTGGCAATCACTTTCTCATGCTGTCCCTCTTTCTCCAGCTGAAGAATGGTAATAATAACACTGACCTGATAAGGAAGTTAATTCATGATTTTTTGTAAATTGTTTGTAATGCTTGCATGGGGATTGCCATGGAAATGTAAAGCATAGTCAACTTGGCTTCATTTAGCAGCTGAGGAGCTGTTAAATTGAATCATGTTCACTCCCTGAGACTACCCAAATGAGGAAAGTACAGCGAAAAAAAAGCTTACAGTGTCTGGTGAAATATCCATCTTTCCTCTTCTTAATGTACCAATCAAGCCGTAACTCATGCACTTTTGCTGGATAGTCAGGATGGGAAATTACTTATGTAGAGTGAGTGAGTTGTTTGCTGGCAAGGAAAAATGCAGCCCTTCCAAAGCTCAAACCTTTGCGGGAGCTTAAAGGATCTGGATGGATGTTTTAACTTTGAAAATTGTGATTAAGCCTAATTTTCTAGACTGCAGATCTACAACTATTACTGTGACCTGTCTTAGAATGATGCTGAGATCCTTGCCCGAACTGAGACCTCACTGTGAGTTGAACATAGAACAAGAGAGTTACCCCCAGCATTTAGTAGCCTGTGGAAATGACAGATAGGACAAATACAAGAAAAATTATTCCAGTTTTACAGGTATGGAAATATTTGACAGATATTTGACTTGCTCTGGGTGATGATATTTCATCTCTCTACATGATGGCTTTATGCACTAACACAATCAAATATATTTTTCCACAAAAGTATTAAGTCTTTCTAAAATCATTGAACGTGCATTTATGGGCACCTTGACTGGGATTAGTTCTGTGAACCATACCTAACAAATTGACTGGGAAGCTGTGCATCAGCCTAGTATATTACCTAGAGAATGGTTCAATGGTTTGTAAAGCATTCCTTGACATTTTGATTATTCAAGGATGAATACTGTAGGTACCTGGGCAGTATTAGAAAACTAGAGCAGATGCCCCACAGATAATTTAATTTGACAACTGTTTGTGTTCCAAGCTAATTCCAGGTGAGTAGTATGGTGCATAGCAATGCAGCTGTGCCATTATTACAGTCATCTTTTGAAAGGTTTGCCTTTTCCAGGAGGCTGTGGAAGACAGCTGCTATTTTGTATTCTGTCCAAAGGCAGTGAAAGGCAAAGGGAGCATATAATGAACTGTACCATGAAGCCTTGAAAATGTTGTTTCCTTAATCTGAAACCAGTGGCCATCATGCTGAAGCAGGATGATTTAAAAAAAAAAAAATCCAAAGAATGTTTCCTGAGAATACTCATGAAAGCAAAATGAACCTTGGTTGTTTCCTTGACAGGGAATTCCACATCTAAAAAAGGTCTGGGCAGAGGGGTGGTTTGCAAAGGGGTAGCTGGCCCTCAGGACCTTTCTCCCACTTCTCATCGTAAGGGTGTTTCCCTCTGTAACATTATTTAAAAAGCTTATCTAGTTTCTAAAATTCCACTTAGCACCATGATTCTAGGTCACTAATCTTTAATGAAAATGCTGATAAACAGAATTAGAAATTAGCATAGCAGTGAAAAGGTATTTCATCATCTGTCTGCTCCCATTCAGGAGTAAATGGGAGCCTCAGCTTGCAGATACAGGAATATAAAACAGAGCTCTGCTGTCCAGAAAATTTGTCTGGTTCTGATTTTGTGACAATATACTAGAGAGAAGGGAAATATTTTGCACCAACGATGAACAGCTCCTTCATCTCTTTTCATATGACTCCCCACTTTTCAGTGGCCCATATCCCAGCTTTTTGAGCTACAAAATACATAAGCCATCTGTTTTCTAACTTCTCACAGGCAAGCATGATGTTATCCATTCAGATCCCACACAACCCCCGCATGTGAGCATGCAAGTCCATGCCACTCTCCTTGTTTTGAAAACCTTCCATATCCTTCACATTTAACAGCCTGTTTCCTGGGATTTCTGTGTTTGCCTGATCCTTTTACATCCTCTATTTATCAATAACATTCATTTCAAATTCAGTAAATGTTCTGCATTTACATGGTATGTTACGGGAAGATGTGCTATCTCTTTACAATCTTTCACAGTTAATCAGGATCAAAAGGTGACCTATTTTAAAGAAGTTGAGGTAAAGAAACTGAAGATGAGAATCTAAAACCAAAAGCAAATATTACTGCTAAACACAGGAGCAATGAGGATTTAGGTGCAATTCATGGCACAGCGCCCTGACTGTCCAGTGTAAAAACGTGTTGGTTACGCCTACAGATTTTGTTACCCCATGTACAAATTTGAGCATTTTAGCAGAAAAGACAGCTTCAAAAATTGTTACTTTTTAATATAGCATTCCCTTTGCACTCTACCTAGCCAAGATTTGTTTAGTGCATAGCATACGAATAGTCCATCCATTCAAGGAGACTGTTCATATGCCCTGAGTTAGTCTGGAGCTGGTCCGTAGGGCAATATTTAAGTAATTCTTTGCCATTCCTGATCACTGCATTTTATCTTTTTATTAACCTTATCTAATTTCAAATGTTTTGCATTGCTGAGACTTCAGTTAGCCGGGAAGGTGCTTTCAGTGAAAGTGCAGCATGCTGTGGAAACAGCTTGGGTCCTCAGTCACTCACTGAAGTTTAAACTATGGGCAGAGACAGAGAACTTGAACTGCCTGGATTTCCTAGATATCTAATTTTCCAAGAGTAATCCCCTCTGAAACTGAGGAAAATGCATGATCTTCCTGTTTGGTTTGGGTGGTTTTTTGTTCCTCCTTACTAAGGGGGGGATTTCAAACAGATTAAAATCTTTTTCCTTCCCAGATACACAAAATACAAAGTAAGTATAAGTCAATAAAAAACACTTTCAAAGAAAATGTATCTAAAACTTCAAAACAGATATGTTAATTAAATCTTCCTCTCCTCATGTTAATTAATCTAAAACCAGAAAAGAACATAATGTCCATGGTGACCGTAAAGGGTCATGGGAAGACATTTCATTACCAATTGTATTTGGTTGAGAAATCCCAAACCAGGAAACTGTTCTTGTTTGGGTTGCTCTTTTTCGTGGAATTGCGACCTTTTGTAGTTCATGTGTGTTCCAAGCATTTGAAATATTCACAAATTCATCAAATGGTTCAAAGCCTTGCTGCTAGTTGTATTTGAATTTCCTGTTTTTGCCTTTCTTTGGATTCCACAGAGTAAAATTAGCAGTAGTTTGCCAATGTTTCATTTCAAAGTGCTGAGAAGCTGCTGTCTGCCAGTTATGCAGTTAAAAACAAGAATACGTAAGAACACCTTCCAACTTTCAATTACCTTTTTCTGCAAATTTGCATTTAGAACCACCATCTCTGAATATGCAGGAAACAGATTTTTTCTTTTTAAAGAAAATACCAACCAAAAAATAGGTAAACAGTGCTTGATTAAGATTAAAATTGGACATTAACCACTTTTCACACAAGATAAAATTTCTGGATTTCTCTATTTCAGATCAGAAAGATCCTCCCAATTTTTAGTTTTAAGAAGGTGTGTTTCTATTAGTTTCAGCAGAGCAACAGCAGTTTATATTAGGTGAAGATCTAGAATTACTCTTACAAACATACTCTTGAAAAACGTTAATCTTGGCATTCTGAAAGAGTTACTAGATTAGTAGCTCTAAAACACAGTTATCAGTTTGCACTCTACAGTTGTAGATTTTATTTTGTTCTGGTTTATTGCTGAATTTAGCCAGGGTAGAATGTAGAATGGGACCTATTCAAGTGAGTTATTTTCAACTGTCTTAAACACTGTAGTTTTTCACATCATACTTTGCAGATAGTTTGGATAATTGCTCGGTTTCCAAACTGTTAGAATCTGTTACATCATTACAGGTATTTTTCTTGAACAGCATTGAAGAATCAATGCCCAGTTACAAGAACTACTACTGTGGTACTTACTCTTGTGAGCAGTTGCACTGATACCAGAAGCATCATTGGAGTTTGGAGTTTTATAGTGGCAACAATTTAACGTGGATCCAAAAAGAAGGACGGGTTTTAAACAGATGAAATAATATGAAAATGTAGGATAGTCTGAAATCATCTAATCCAGAATATATATGAGCATATCTAAGTATCTGCACTGTTTCTGTCCAAACTATTCAAGATCAGTTCAGTTCATGTGGTCTAATCTTCATGGTCAGGGTCTTTTGAATGGTTTAATCCACATTGCCTCTGGCTTCCACTCAAATACTCCCTCCTGGTATTTTCCTCTTGACTCTGAAATTGTAAAATAAACTACCCTGGGGTCATTAGTTCCTCGGTCCTGTCTGGATGACAATGGATAAACCAGTAGCAATAGACAGTGTGGGTTTCAGCAAGTAGCAGCAAACCAAGGTGGGAAGTGTACAGCTGCAGCTACTCTCCTAACTAGACAGTGGTCAGAGATACTCAAACACTGGAGAATGCAGTAGGCTTTGGAAATTACTATTACAGTGACTTAATTTCTGAAGTTTAGTCACATAAAATCCATTTAACTTGTTAGGTGGATTTTTCCCAGCATATCAAAGGAAAAATACTTGCTTATGTGAGTCCATCAGGACACTATCTTTCAGTAACTTAGAAACAGTTTCCTTTCAGTAGTGTTGGTGAGTAAAACTTTCAGTAGAAAGGCTCCTGCTGGCTTGAGCACTAAGTGGTTTCTCCTGTCCTGGATGCAAAACTGTGTCACAGGGTTATCATTAAGAGAATCAGGGGAGGATATCAGCTTTATTATTTTTAGTATAATTTCTTTCCATTTCTTCTTGATTCCTGCAGAGGGATGACAGCAACTCACTGCCTTAATGTATATGCCTACAAATGCTGCATGTGACTATAAAAGTTTATCATCTATTTATAAAACCAAATGCTTGTTTCTAAGAGTGCCTATTATTGCATATTACAAAGGATGGGTTTACATGGGAGCGGAGAAATGTAATCACTTTTCTATTTTAAATCTTCCTGCTTTTAGCTTATCATAGGACAGTCTGCTTTTATTAGGAAACAAAAAAAATAACAGTAATTTTAAAGAAATCCCCGTCATAGTTTGTCTTTGTACAATTCACTGACAATCAGTAGTCTCTGTTTCTCCATGGGCTTCTACAGGAAATGTCAACTGATAAAACTAAGTTTGGAGTTTCCCCCCACTCTGATACTGAAAAAACATTAATGATTGTAGAGGCAGAGAAGATATGTCAAGATTACTTTAACATCGCCCAGAGCTACCCTCTTTCTCAGCTGGTTCTGGTCTTTGCCATGGAAAAGTACAAATGCCTCACTGCACCTGAGACTTCTGAGATGTCCTTTCTTCATTAATAGTATTGTGTTTTAAGCAAATTTGTCTCAAGCGATTTCTGACCAACATAGAAATTTTTAAAAGAGGAGATAAAAAAATCTACTTTTTGCCCCAAAATTGACCAGTTAATTTCTCTCTCTGTCTCTAAACAGAAGTTATTTTCTAGGAAAATAACTACTCAAGAATAATTTCCTATATGGACATTCCTACTCTAGAACAAGAGTAATTTTTTCCAACATACTTTAATATTACTGATTTTTCTCCAGAGGAACTGTAGCCAAGCCCTTACACTGAGACCAGAGGCTATCCTTTTTGCATAACAGAGAAGAAATAGATAATGTTGTTCTTCAATGCTTTTTCCTGAAGTCCCTAATACCATTGCCTTTACACTATGGCAATTTCCAAATATGATATGTCATTGACCTGGAAACAAGGAACACTGAAGGCTCTTCTGAACTACCAGCTAATTCCAAGATGATATGCAAGCATGCTGCAAAATACTGACTTGTTTGCCATGGAGAAATGTCTAATGCCTCTTCTCAGACTAACCCAAATTTAACTCCAGTTAGAAAGGAATTGAAGGATTGCCACTTATGGTGTAATGGCTCTGTTCTAACTCTTAGAAGTAGATTCTACACTGTGACAGTGCGTTTATAGGAGCATTTTAAGCTTGTGATAGAACACAAACAGACTGGTTTATGAACTCAATAATAGATGTTTTTACAAAATAATCAGCAGAACAAACTGAGGATAAGTGCACTCTTCACTGGCATGAAGTGACAAACTTCAGTTTATGTGTAGAGTGTGTGTGAAGTGTGTGGAACAGCTACAGAAAAATCAAAGGATGGTAAAGTGTGTGAGGCCCAAATCATCTTTTGTTATAAACTTCGCATCCATGCAGAGCCTATAACATCAGAGGCTGGGGCCTCTGTGTGAGATAGCTTTATAAGAACTGTGATAGTTAATTCATAGCAAAATCCTGAATAGCTTTAAATGACAATGCAAGGTACAGAGTATCAATAAATTATTGATCTTTAGATTCTGCACTGCATGCTCAGTATTCCCATGCCCTGAGACCTGAGCTTCTATCAGCAGGGAAAATAAGAGCACTCAACATTTAGAGGAATGCTTATGCTTGACAGTGTCAAAGTGGAGAACTAATGTTTGCTAACAGAGTAGTGAACTTAATTTATGCTTTGGTTTGGGAGATAAATGGTATTGTCTTTTTCAGAAACAGTGTCGTCTCCCCCGTCATAGATGTCATAGACTGGAAGACTTTTCAGTACTATCACTCTGTGGGCCTGCATCGAGGTGTTTTTGATTGGAAATTAGATTTTCATTGGGAACCAGTGCCAGAGCATGAAGAGAAGGTACGACAGTCTCCCATCAGCCCTATCAGGTAACAGTCCATCAGACAATGCGCCTCCACTCAGCTCAGCAGCAAACTGTACAGTTTGGGTCATCTTCCAGCTCACAGGAGAGATATACTTTTATATCCTCAGTTAATATTTTTGAAGGGATAGGGTTTTTGTTTACACTGTTTGTTTTGGCCCTTAGTAATTATTCTAACTGGATTGTAGTCGTGCTTTCAACATGACCAATATTTTCCACACATTGAAACAACTGGTGTACAGCCTGACCAGACAAGGTGTGGAGGTTTGTAGGGAAAG
The DNA here is from genome assembly GCF_003945725.1 of Corapipo altera. Taxonomy (NCBI): domain Eukaryota; kingdom Metazoa; phylum Chordata; class Aves; order Passeriformes; family Pipridae; genus Corapipo; species Corapipo altera. The sequence continues at coordinate 14,186,690 of NW_020884880.1, forward strand.
CAAGAACAAGTCATAAAGAGTTAAAAGAGATGTCTTAATCATGATCTGTTTCTTTTTTTGGATGTACACATATTCCACATTTCCCATTGTTCTGAGCCTTATTTGATAATTCAGCTCTTGACTCCCTTCCCCAGGCAAATCCTAGAATTAGACTCCAGTTATTCTTTCTTTTGGTTAGATAATTAATTCATTCAAGCTTATAGGAGCAGTAGTCAATCATTTTTAATGCTATCTCTATGGAAACGGTGGGATTTTCACACTTCACATAATTCCTTATCCAAAACTCAAGGTGTTTACTTTCAAACTGCCTTCTGCACAGGAGTCCTGTGGTAGCTGGTGCAGTGGTGGCCATGGATCGGCATTACTTCCAAAATACCGGAGCTTATGATTCTGACATGACCATGTGGGGAGCAGAAAATCTGGAGCTGTCTATAAGGGTAAGAACCTTAATTAAAACATCAAACTGTGCTAACTCTTGGGCTTTTAAGGAACTTACATGAAAAGGCAAGAAGATACTTATAAAATAAATTAAGTGCAAAACTTATCAGGATATTCAGATTAAAACCTTCTTTGCAGAAATCTATCCCCATGCTCTGCAGTCTGTCAGGATGAAAACATGCAGCTGCTCTGATTTAGGAGCATTATGTCGGGAGAAGGAAGTTTTGTTGGCTATCAGTATCTGCCTGAGGACTGAGTCACTGCTTTTGGCACCCTCTGAAAGCTGCCTCTTCTATTTTGGCATGTAACATGCACCAAAGGGAGAGTACCTTTATTTCTTTGCCAACCTGTAGTTTTAATAACAAATTATTAATATTAAATCCTTTGCATTGATTTTTGCTGAATACAAAGAGTAACTAAGATTAAAAAGCAATGAAAATTGCAGGCATGAAGGGTATGGTCTCTTTAATGTCCCAGACAAGAGAAGGTGTGCTCCCAGGTCATGTTTGTGCACAGAAAAATATAAAAGCATATAAATAGCCATGCTGGGTCAAATCAGAGGTCTGAATGCCCAGTGTCTTCTCTGTGCCTCTGTATCTGTGGGGAACAGTGTATAAAGAAGAATATAATAAGGCTCTTGCTGTTTCCAGCAATGTGCAGCTTAGGATTTCCTGAGGCAGAGTTTAGAGTAAAGGAGCTTCTCATTTTCAGAGAAAGGTAATCTAAATAAAGTAATCTCCTTTTGTGCTTTCACCTGTGTTCCAGACCTGGCTCTGTGGTGGCTCTGTAGAAATTATTCCATGCTCCCGAGTTGGGCATGTCTATCGACATCACGTTCCCGCTGCTTTCGCCTATGAAGAGGCCATTGTGAGGAACAAAATCCGGATAGCAGAGACCTGGCTGGGCCCATTTAAAGAGAATTTCTACAAGCACGACACAGTGGCTTTTTTAATCAGCAAGGTAAAGACATCTGTAGTGTTTTGTTTCTGAGGGAAGGCATGTGAGTTGAGGTAGGTGAAGAGGGTGGAATAGGGGTGGGGATGTCTGTGTGCAGTCAAACATTCAATGAGCGTGGTGCTGGGGATGGACTTTTTATTAAACCTTCCAGTGGAAGAGCTGTCAGATCAGGAAGGGAAGAAAGAAACTTGTGCTTAAGTTCAGTCTTGTGCTTACTGAGTATGACCTCTTCTCCAAATGACTTATTCTTCAGCTTGTTCAACAACCTGTGGTTTATTTTTGTACCGATAGTACAAGGAGGGTTGCAGTGCCTCTGAAGCTAGTAGTGCTGTGTGCTGAAAGGACCCTCCTAGAGGATTCACTCTCTGTTACTGAAGGTTTTCCTCATATAGTTCCTGAGGATATTCAATATTATTCACAGACATGTGGCAAACTGTAATGTCTCTCCTACTGGAAGGGAACATATCTAAATGGTCTAGTGACAAAAAAAGTGTTCTTTTTCCTGAACTGATGGATGTCCAGAAGCAAATGATCTGAGAAAGTCAGATCTCAACACACCACTGTTTACAAGTTACTTTTTCATTAGAAGCATCTCACAGACAGCAGTCCAGCCTCCAGGAATTTGGATTAGACAGGCTTGCAGCCAGGTGTGTGGTGTAGTCCTAGCTTGCAGCTACACTTCAGTCATGTGAAGGTTACACACAGTAGACAGAGACAACTACAGAATGCTCATGCTTGTTTTTTAAGCCACTGAACAATCCATTGCAGATCAGGATCAGTCAAGGAAGAGTGTATCCTTGACCACAAAGTGGTTTGTTTATTTGGAGTCATGCAGCTGTGGTAAATGTTGTCGATGTGGTTAATGTTAAGTTGTTAATAATGTTGAGTTGTTAATGCTGCTGCAATTGTCAGGAATTCTTTGGCTCCAATTTTTGTCTTGTAATGATATCCTCTCCTACAAGGCAGTGGGCCAACTTGTGAGCAATTTTGAATGAAAGTGTCATTTACCTTCCTGTTCATTTAACAAAGCCATGCTTTTAAGGAGAAAAAGACTCCCTGAAAGCATTTAGGCAGAGCACAGGTAGGTGCTGTGCAAAGTTTCCCATACAGTTTTGCTTCTGTATTTCATAGAATCACAGAATCATAGAATGGTTTGGGTTGGAAGGGACCTTAAAGATCATCTAGTTCCAACTCCCCTGCCATGGGCAAGGATTCCACCCACTAGATGAGGTTGCTCAGGGCTCCATCCAGCCTGGCCTTGAACACTTGCAGGGATAGGGCATCCACTACTTCTCTGGGCAATCTGTTCCAGTGCCTCACCACCCTCACATTAAAGAATTTCTTCCTAACATGTAAACTAAACCTACCCTCTTTCAATTCAAAACCATTACTCCTTTTTATAAGACCTTTTTAGGTACTGGAAGCTGCTCTAAGGTCTCCTCAAAGCCTTCATTTGTATTCAGCTTCATCAAATGATCCTAAATCTGCTCTTTGCTTATAGTAGGAAGGACTTCACTCCTGCTCCCCACCCACTCAGAGGATCAGGGACTTAAGAGAAGTGGGAAGCCTGACTGCCTGCGAAGACTGAGGAAAAGAACTCACTGAGTACCTCAGCCTTCTCCATATCAGTTGCCACGAGTTCACCCTTCTTGCTTATCAGGGGGACACACTCTCCTTGGCCTTTCTTTCTGATCTATGTGCTTAGAGAATCAGTTCTTGTGATTCTTCATGTCCCTTGCCAAGTTTTGTTCCACCTTTGCCTTGGCTTTCCTAACCCCATCCCTATACATTCAAACCATATCCCTGTACTGTCCCCTGGTCACCTGTCCCTGTGTAGCCGCTTCCACTGTCTGTGCACTTCTTTCTTCCTCTTCAGTTTGAGGAGCAGATCCTTGCTCAGCCATGCTGGTTTCGAGCCTGCCTTGCTCGATTTGCCACACACCAGGATAGAGAGCTCTTGTGCTCTAAGAAAAGTGGCCTTAAAGAGCTGCCAGCTCCAGTCAGCCCCTCTGTCCTTAAGCACAATTTCCCAGGGCATCTCTTTCACCAGCTCCTTAAACAGCTGGAAGTTTGCTTTTGCAAAGTTCGGGGTCTTGACTTTGCTCTTCACCAGGCTGACATTCCTTGAAATCACAAACTGAACAAGGCCATGGTTGCTACAGCCCAGGCTGCCACCAATCCCAGCAGCTCTAATGAGCTCATCCACACTGGTGAGCACCACTAGGTCCAGCAACACTTCACTTGTGTTTGGTTTGTCTAATACCCAGACAGTCCTGCATGCTCAGTCTGGCCATCACCTAAGAAAGCCAGATCCAGCAGGAGCTGCATTACAGTGGCAAGAGGAACAGGGCTGTGTGCCGGCATCACTTCTCTCTTGTCACCTAGTCAGACCTCCTTACACTCCATGGGTAGATCTGCCTCTCCAGCTGGTCTGCTAATCCTACAGTCTGTGACTACTACATTTCCTTTTTTTACTCTATTTTCACATCTTTTTCAAAGATTCTCTCTCCTTGTCTGTGTTGTAGGTTTGAAATCCACCAGCCACATGTTTGTCAGTTGACTCACAAGGGTTTCAGCCTTGTACCCGAAAGGAGCACACTAGGCCAAGTCTTCTAAAATGGGCAGTTAGGTCCTTAAATCATTTAATAATTTCCTGAAGGCTTTTCTTGTCAGCTCAGAAGCAATTTTCTATACTAAAAACTACAGTCACCAATGATACAGTTTACTAGCTGTAAGCAGCATGACCTTTTGCCTGAGTTTATTCTGGCCAGAATACTTTCAGTACTTCTAAGTATGACACTCCCTCAAATGATCCATTTTATTATCTCTGTGCCCAACACACCATAACATAAACAGCTCTTTTTCTCTTTTTCTTTCTTTCATAGCCAATATTTTCAGCATGTCAGTGCAGCTGGATGTCATTCAAAAGGCACAAACAAGCAATGACACTATTGCTGCTCAGCTGCAAAGGGCCCTGTGGGGATTTATTGCACTGAGAGAGTGAGCAGAGCAACCTATGGGCCACCACAAAATTCTCTGTGAGCCTTGACTGCTAATATTGCCCACTGCAGAAAACAACCAGTGACCCCTGTTAGGTTCCTTTGTAAGCCTTCTTGGTTTATTATCTGAATCACATCTTGCACAGGATGTTCATGGTGTGAGCATTAAACAGATGAATAAGGCTCTTCCCAGCTCTCTGCTATTTCAGCCACCATTGCTTTTGCTCCTTTTCTTGTGTGGTTTGCTTATTTAATTTACAAGCACAGTTTCCTTTCAGATTGGTTTACAGGGATAATGATTTTCTTTGTGTTATTTACACCATTTATTCAGCATCAAATGCAGACTGTAACTAGTATGACAAAATGAGATTTACTGCCATTATCTTCTTCAGCCAAAGCAGTCTCATGAGAGACATCTCTTTTTAAGGGAAGCATTTTACTTTTCTCCTTCCCTTTTCCAGGAAAACCTCTTAGGGGACAGGGTTGTGTGGTGCTGAATTGCTGAACTTTGTTTTTATGTTTATTGAATCTAAGACTGACACTAAACTATGAGGTTCTCTTTAACATATTGCAACTGTTGAGCATTGCCTGTGCAGTTTACAGGGGCTGGCAAACAGCGCCACATAGCATGACTGATCCCTGCCTTTAGAAGCTGATACTTTGCCCTTGATCTCCAAGGCCCTTAATTTGTCAATGTTTTCCATGTTGCAAAGTCCTTTTTACAGATGCAGAGAAATAGCTGGTCTGAGGAAAAAGTTATTTGCAGGCAATTCTTTTCTTATGTTACCAATCTTAATTTTTGATGTAGAAATCCAGACCGGTCTCCTGGAATCCCATCCCAAAGGCATTTTTTAAAAGTAGAAGCATGAAGGGGGGAGATGTATTACTGGAAAAAAAGAGGAGAAAGACTCTTAAGGCTTGTGAGATGTTTTTAATATTTGGGCACCGAGAGACTTAGAAAACTGTTTTGTGTGGTTTTGAAGCTGAAGGATTAGACACTTTACTACTTAGAGCTTTCAGAACCCTGTTAGCCATCTTCAGTGCTAAATACCCTCGAATATTCAGACTGTCAGTTCTTTGCAGTGCAGATGCCCATAACTGCACCAAGGTTTGAAGGCATTTCTCCTTTTTCAGAACAGAGAAAGAGTTGATATTGTGTATGTTTATAATTCAAGGAAACACAGAAATCATCGAAAAGGTTTTATGCATTTATAGCTGCAAAACAAATTTGTTTACTAGATTTAGTAACTGTCAGATAATATATTTTAGGCTAAATTCTGTCATCACTTATGCCCTCTGGTCATGAAGGACTGACAATAACTCATAATCTGGGCTGTTAAAGGCCAGGAAATTGAGTTTTACTCAGAGGGACAAATTCTAGACTGAATGACAATCCAATACAATACCACTGAATTTCAGTGCAACAAGTGTCAAATTTGGTCTCGACTTTTTAAAATAAAAATATGACAAAGACTGACTTATCTTGCAGCATAATAATCATTTTTAGAGGAAATACTTATTTTCACAATGTATGCTACTTCTGAAATATTTACTTCTGTCACAATGCCAGACTGTGGCTGTTTTAGCACAAAGTTTGAGAAACGCTATAGCTGGACCCCCTCCTTTGCAAGAGATATTGATAAGAGACATATATCAATATCTGTAACATGTAGGCTATAAAAGGTGGTAGAAACAATTCCTATTTTCACTCCTAGCATCTCTAACACAAATACACTATAACCTTGTTGCCTTTATGCTTTCCCTTTCTCCATAAAGGCAGAGAAGCCAGACTGCAGTGAGCGCCTCCAGCTACAGAAGAGACTGGGCTGTAGAAATTTCCAGTGGTTTGTATCAAATGTGTACCCTGAACTCTCCCAACCTGGAGACACGCCAAGATTCTCTGGCAAGGTAAAGAGAAAACATCCTATAAATAATGATCAGTGGTTTTCATTGTTCAAAGACTCCACTTTCCTTTCCGTGTACTCAGCGAGCATAGAGTGAGTAAGAGGCTGTTCCTGCTTTGAAACCTTTATTGTCCAAACAGACAATGCAACAAGGGTGGGAGGAGAAAGAAAAGGGCAGAGACAAAGGGCTAGCCCAAATTCTCACATAGATGTTGAAACACAGCCAGGAACTGAAACCAGATTGTCTGACTCAGTTCAGTGTCACAGCTCAGAGGATCCTAGGTTTTTAAGGTGCTATTAGTAAAGGAAAAGAATTGTGTTGCCTCACGCAGATGGCAACAGCAACAGCAGCTGAGATATCTCTGTGCTGATCCATGTGCACAAAGAGAAAAAAGCATTTCTTCAGTTCTACACTTCTCCCAAGGACAGAAGTGGTAGCAACAGCAGTTCCTTGGCTGACTGTGTACAAGAGGAAATATTCTCAATGTTGTTTGTTGGTTTTTTTTAAAATAACTCATAGTTGATAATTATAATTCATTAAATATTAATTTATTCCCAGCAGCCTTAACAGAAGGGAGTTTCCCCCAAAAAGGCAAAAAGGTCTACTAATTAATTCACAGTCTGCTACCTGGAGCTGGGTTTTACTGTGTCCTTTTACTATTTTGTCTGCTCTTTATTTTCCAAGTTTGCTTGAGAAGAGCGCAAGAACCGAGTATAGATGACAAAAATTGTCACGTTTCTTTTTTTTGGAACATCTTGGGTTTTTTCTGACTACAGTGTCCAGTTGAAGTGCAATTTTCCATTAGCATAAAAAGTTTGAAAGATTTCTTTTCATTATCATAATAGTTAAAACCAGAAGTGGGTATCTCCAACTTAAACAAAACTCACTGGGTAGCACCAACCTTTGGTGAAACTCTGTCTTTTATATCAGATCAGTTTGCAAGATCAATATTCAAGATCTAGGCTGGAAAAAAGTAGTACCTGAATTACGAACAAAAACATATCATAAAGGGATACAATTACAAAAATGTTAGCTGAAGGATATTTTGGTTGTATCCAATTCAGAGTTATTTCAGTATAAATCTTTACTTACAGCTTTACAATACTGGTGTTGGCTTCTGTGCAGATTACAGACCTGGAAGAGCTACTGCAGAAAGCTCTATCAAACTCTCACCTTGCAGTGACAGTCCCACCCAGGTAATGTATACTTTGAATATACAGGCATTGTGTCAGATCTAGGGAACCATTCTGAAGACAGTCACTCCAACATGTAAGTAACTGGGTTGACACTTGTGGAAATAACTGATGTGTTCAGAATTAGGCATATGTTAAGGTAATGACGCCCACTCTTCTGAAGTTGAGTAATTTGAAAAATGGCAATGTTTCATGTGTCACTGATACACACACTTTGCTCTAGCAGACATCATTAAGTGCCTATTTGTTTGGTATATTTGGTAGTGTCTGGGGAACAGAAAGCCTGTGAGTAAAAAATACGTAACAGTTCCAGAATAATGGGAATGGGTTTCCCCCATTAGTGACTAAAACTGAAGTTTAGTGCCTAAACTGCAGCGTAAAGCAGGAGGAAAATTCATGTAGACTCCCAAGCTGAAATTAGTCTAGAAAGTTCATGCTTTAAAAGAAGCCAAACCAATGCAGACTGACTGCAGATATTTATTCCAAGTCCCAGGCAAGTTTTCCTGCTCACACTGAGCTCAGGGTGAGCTGCAGGCACATTTCTAACTGCATTGTGTGAGGACACTGCCAGAAACACCCTTCTATTCAAATATTTATTATACTAGAAAATTTTATTACAGGATGAGTTTACTTTATACATAATTGTAGTTCACAAGGCCTTTTCTTAGGTAAATAGTTATGCCAGAATTAGCTAGCAGGGGGGATTGCTTTGAAGGGTCAAGGTTGTTGGGTCTCTGTCACTCATGTTTGGGTTGCACCTTAACAAACATGTACAGGAAATTGTTTTTGGAATTAGCATTTAGAAATTAATTGGGATGTCTGTCCATCATTGTTCAAACAAACCCTCCGTCTTCCAGCACTTTGAATATAACAGCATGAAGGAAATCCGGCTTGGTTCTGCTCCTCTGTTTTGCTTTGATGTCAGACACGGGAAGGTTATCCCTCAAAACTGTACAAAGGAGACAGACAACAGCCACCAGCACTGGGATGTCCAGGAGGTCAGTAGTGTCTCTGCTGTGAGGGAAAGGCAGCTGATGGTGACTGTGGGATCACTGGGTGATTTACAGCATTCATGTGGGGAAGGGATGAGGTATTTGAAGGGCAAGTTTCACTTCTGTACCATTTTCAGCCAGAAAACTTAGGATGCCTCTTGCCCATTTACACTATAGAAATACATTTCGTTTAGAAATACAAAGTACAGAAATCCTGACTTTATTCCTATGTTCTTGTTTTCACTGTTTGTCTTATAGGATAGAATCAGAATCAGTGGTTGTGAAAATAAGAGCAGGGCAAATCTTTGCTGACTTCTTTTGGATAGAGAAAGGGTTTGGGAATCCTGAACCCTCCCAAATGGGAGCCCTTTGTGAGGAGCTCTTAGTGGGAAACATTAAATTTCCTCCTGTACTGTAAGAGAAGAGCAATATCAGAGGAATTCAGTATTATTCAGTGAACTTCACCCAGCAGGAACTCCTCTACAGGACTGAATAACCTCATGCTCTGGGACAGCCGGAAAACAGCAGTTACTGTAGTTGTTGGGATGCAGAAAGCCTCTGGGACAGTTCCTGCTGTAATTTGGTTTGATTCCTAAGGGAAGCACTGTGAAATTTTGTGGCCAGTAGTAGTGAGGCTGATGCTGATGACAATCTGTAGCCACAGGAAACAAATAGTGGTGGAAAAGAATTCTGCACCTACCGCTCCTGTCAGCTTCAAAAGGAACTATGAATATTTACCATGCTCTGAGCACGAAGTTAAACCTACTCATTGTGTTTGGAGTAATACTTAAAAATATTTGAACAACAAGTCCTCACTGGTGATCTGCTGTATATAAAAATTTTCTAGCTTTTACTGGAAATCCTTTATTTTTATTTTGTTCTTTCTTTCCCTTCTTCTCTCACCTTGTAGAATGGAATGATTGTCCACATCCTTTCTAGCAAATGCATGGAGGCAGCAAAGAGTGAAGATGAGATGGACTTGTTTTTGTCTGTATGTAACAAGAACGCAAATCAGGTGTGGCAATTTGAACGTTCCCATGGGCTACATCAGAGATGACTGACAAGTCTCTGTGGAGGTCAAGTCTCCAAAATTTAACATTACTTCTGCTTGGGATTTAAGATGCATTTCCTGCATGGACAAGAAAGATGTTTGTGTTTGCTGTAGCATGCAGGGAAGTTAGGAAGGTCTCTTATCTGAAAGCGTGGCTCCTGATTTATTCAGCTCTAGCTAAAATTTCTATTTATTCTGAGAAGCAGGGAATAAAGAGACTGTGAGCACCAATAGATTCTCAACTCTGCTATTGCAGAAGACAGTTAAGTTTGCCCTTTGAAACAACATGGAAAATTGGCTTCCAGACAGCCTGTCTTCAGCATATTCTGTGACTTCAGAGGATACAGGAAAATTAATGTTTGTGAGACTTTTGAAACTGTAAGAGGAAGCCAGCCACACCAGGATAAGAGTTTAGCCTTGTTTAACAGTGCACTCGACTCATATAAAAAAAAGTAAGTTTTATATGTATAAAAGTAGTAGATGTTTCCACATGTAGTAGCAAAAACTTTGTTTTCCAACTAGCCTGAGTCAAATTTCTACTCTCTGTGAGATTACACAGAGCATAAATTAGCACTTAATTAGGCACTAATCGACTTGGAATACTAACAGTCCTCAGCATTTGGCACACCCTTCCTTAAATCCTTAGTCCACAATCTATTTTGGATGGGAGAATGAGACTGAAATATTAACAACTTTTTGTTTTGTTTTAATGACATTTAAGAACAACTCCTCAGGAAACTTTTGTGGTAGAAAGAAGGGTAACAGCTTAGCTTCTTTGCTTATTTGCAGAGAATTATAAGCAGAATTGGTGGCATCCATTTGCTCTTGTAAAGCCGTGGGCTGAGTTTATTATTATTATTACAGTAGCAGAAGTGCTGGCTGAAAACAGCAAGTGAAGGGAAACAACAGTTTTCAACAGTGGCTGCCCAGGAAGAAAATACTGGTGCTTGCTTCCATTTGCTTGCAGCCTCAGTTAAGTCTTTCACTCTGTGAGTTTTAGCCAAGAAGGAATTGTAGATTCTTGCTGTCATGGCTCTCCAGGCTGGTTCTCAAAAGACCAAATTTCCTAGAGAAACTTCTTCTGTAGAGCCTACATTGCTGCTGACTTGCTGTCTTTCAAAGGGGTGAATGAGAGTTGATGTTAGGTTAGCAAGAATGGTCTCATACAGCATGCAGTAGCCAAGCAGACTTCTACTTTAGTATTTTATTAGGGTACTTTCAATTTTGGAGTTAAAATCAATAATGATGACACTTCCCAAGAGCCAGCTAAGACACAAGAACAAAGATTTGGGAGTCTTCGCACATCAGCATCACACCCAATTTATAGTATAAATCAGTCATGATCCTATGTATTTATTAAAGGGGAGGGGCATCATTAATGAAATTTAGTTAGGTTCTGAGATTTTTTTCAAGAGAAAAAATTGTGTTTGTTTTTTTTTTTTTAATGTACAGCACATTGTTTAGAGAAAAGAAGGAATAACAGAATATTCTGCTCAGAGCCTTCCAGTCACCTGCTCTTGGTAAATCATAATAAACTGGTATTGAGCATATAATTGGTTACAATAGAAGACACAAAAATCATGTTTACAGTGTTGTCCAAAATTTTTCTAAGTGTCTAGTTCCCTGTCTACTTCAAGTGCTACAAATTCCACACTATGTTCAGGCATCACTTCAATCATCCTGATTATTATTCCTGCTTTCTTTGATAGCATCAGAATCTAATACTGTTTCTGCAGTGTTGCTTAAAATTTCCTGTGACATTCTTAAAAATGCTTCAACTTTCATCTGAGAAGACGGTAGGAACCTCTTCCAGAACACCAAGTGATCCCTGACCATTGCCCAAATTCAGGGTGAGAAAAGAGAATTTTTTTAATTGCATAAAAGCTGAGTAAAATGCTGTTTTATTGATACATGATACATTTTCCTTTATTTAAAATTATAAGTATTCCAGATTTTAAATTATGTATTATTTATTTTATTTTGGACACTACACTAGGAATATCATTCCTTCAGTATTTGGGTTAATGCTAAAAAAATGTGTATATAAATACGGTAATTGAACAGAAGTGGGATGTATCGCAAAGAAGAATGAAAAGATTTTTGGTTTAGAAAGGAGATGTTTGGAATTAAATTTCAGAGATATGGACATCTTCATCGTATGTTACTTTTTAACATAATGATAAAAATGTAGAAAATAAGGTTTGCTGTAGATATACGTACAGTAGAAAAATACATTACCTAATACCTCTTCCAACAATAAAATGAAAATATATGGTTCAGTACCATTTAGAAAATAATTGTTAAAATACTTCTTTTGTTTAGTAATAGAGTGAATGTGTGTTTGATTTCCAAGGGAACTAAACTCCAGAGCACAGGCCAGAAGGGAGCTACAAGGTGGTCTAAGAGGCCTCTGTACAGAGACATCCAGGGTACACAGATTGTGTACCATGCCATGGAGCAGACTTCCCTCTAATATAAACACAGCTTATTAGTACACACAAAAAAAGCCCCAAAGGGAAAGCATTTATCCCTGTTTTTCCTAGATTCCTTCCTGTACACCTTTTAAATGCATTGGTTGATTGTACCAATACAATTTCCTCATTGTGGCCATTTACACCCTGCCCCTGTGGTTGGATCCATCTGCTGAAACCTCCTCAGGGGAGTGGGCTCAACAAAGAGTCTCTGCTAAGGGTGCTGGTGTGTTTTCCTCATTTTTGCCCATCTTTCATGCAATAGTGATGCTTTCAGCATCACAAAACATGCTTTCAGCTCTGTATTTAGACAGGGTCAACATTCCAGGTTCTACTAATTCCCACTGACAGGAGAGAAACATAAAAACAGAATGTTTCATGCAAGAACGAAGCAGTTTAAACTTTGAAGGCCTCCAAAGTATAGCCTTGGGCAAGAACAAAGGAATTCCAGCAAAACACAAATAAACATCTTATAGTCTAACTCCACCTGTTTCCTTGAATTTGGCAATCCAGGCATAATGAATGCTTTGAGCCAAACCCACCCGTGAAGCTGAGCTAAAAGGTCAGATTCAAGAACAGGTCACCTTTTGGTTGACAACACTTTAACTAAACAGCCTGGTTTATTCCTCTCCCAGCTAATGACAAATGGAAGAAAATCAAGACTTGAAGTATTATTAAACGTACTTTTAAACCAAGACCCAGTCGAAGCATTCAGTGCTGGCCGATGGTTGGGGTTTGTCCTGGCAGGTGAGGTGGGTGCCATCACTGATGCAGAGAAACACAATGGCAGCATTTCTCTCACTGTGTTAACCTGAAGTTTAAACAGGGGGAAGGAAGGTTAGAGCAACTTTCATGATAAATCCTGCAGCACCGAAAGGTGTCTCTCAGTCCAACATGTAAGTGCCTCCAGGTCCTCCCTTAGAGACACTGATTGAGCTGTAATACTGTCTGCTGATTAAAACCCAATAGCTTCCATTACAGATTTCCTCAGGAAGGAATGGAGCTATGCTCAGGCACCTGAGACAAGAACAGTAACAGCCTGGGTTTCCATAACAGCTGGAAGGTGACACATGAGAGAGAGCTTTCAGATTCTGACTTTGTATCTCATTTTATCTCCATCAGTTTGATTCAAATTGCAAACGTATTGGAAGAGAGTAAAAAAAGGATTGTTTTGCAAACATTGGTCACATGTTTTTAAGCTCATGTTTTTAAGCTATGCAAACTGCACGTCGGCCCTGAATAAAGTATATCAGTGCACAGTTAAATGTATTTTAATTTTCTTCATTGTGTGATGATTTGTTAATGTCTCATTTTCTTCATGCTGCAGCACAGCTGGTCTGCAAAGAACCCAGTCGGAAAGACTCCAGTGGCAATATTCACATTTAGCCATCACCTAACAGTCTTACAGAAATGTAGAGTAGGACTCTGCCTCCACTGACATCTTATAGGGGGCTTGATTTTGTAGACCTTTGCCATAATTTCTATTGGTTTCAGTGGAAAGGTCTGAATAGGGACTACAGAAGTAGAATTCCTGGAAAGGAGAGTCTCTGGAAAGCGTGATCTCTGGCACACGCTTCAGGCAGCTCACAGCTGCTTATTGCTCCCACATTTATTAATCCCTCAATCTTACAGACTGACAACAAATAATCTAATAATGTCACTTGTATTGTTACAGGCATAAATGAGCTTTAGAGGATTACATCCTTTAGTAATATATTTTTCACTGTATTTTTTCTTAACTTAATATGCTACTAGGTGAAAACTGGGGTTTTTTTACAGTCTCTTTTTCATCATTTAATGTAATAATTACATAAAAAATTTAATCTCAGCGCTGAAAGAAAATCAGCTGTTACTTTCACTATCAGGAGTTCATCTCTCAAGATTGAGAGCATCAGATATTTACACCTGAGTATGAGCCACTGGGAGGCTATTTCTGTCAATCACTCTTTATACATACAGTTTGGGATTACTGAACAAACCAAAAGCAATCAAAAGCTGTAGTCAAACCAAAATGTTTAATGCAAAACAGTCCTACAGAGACAACATCTTCTCTTTCTTTCTCTCTTATTAGCACACATTTTGCCCGCTTAGAATTCAAGAGCCAAGCAGTGAACAAAGAGTTTCATAATCAGAGTATTTCAAGCAGGTAGATGCAAAAAATTCATCATGTCAATTAAAAAATAAGCCTTGCAGTAAATTTCTCATCAGACAACTTGTCCATCTAAACCCCTGCCTTTCTGTTGTCTTATCTAGCTCGTGTATGTGTCACACCCATTGAAAACTCATCATCCGTGCTGCCAGGATCTGCCTTCACTTACCAATCAGTCACCAAACCATATAGCTTGGAAGGCTGCTTAAGTCTGATTGAGCATCCATGCTTCCTGAGCTCATGCAGTTCAGCTGATGGATCACCAGCTGCCCTAGCAAGCTCCCAGACAGAGGCAAGAGCCGCTTCTTCAGGGCAGTGTGCTGTTGATTCCTTTATTTGCAGAAGCAAAGGGAACATTAATTTCCTAGAGTAACAAATTGTGGTCAGTCCGCAGTGTCTGCGTAAATATGCACACGTACAAGCCCAGGAACAGAGCCTAGTGCTGATGTTAAGGAAATAACTTCTAGTTTTACATAAACAATGAGCAGTTTCAGCTCCAGCTGCTGCTTCTGAGTGTAGCCCGCAACAGAACTCTAAGGTTTCTCTAGTGCCAAGAACAACTCTTAAATCAGCAATGAGAGGCAAGAGTGAAACAAAATAGGTCTTGACACTGGAAAATAACTTGATAAGCAAAATAAGAACCACAAGACTATAATTTGCTAATTACAAGAAGATGTCTGTCTTTTCTCAAAAATACACAATTTCGTACAGTTTCATTCAAGATGACACATAACATGATGCTCAGGCTTGGCAGATAGTGATGATTCCATTTTGTGGAATTACCAAGGTTTCCAAGTTTGGTTTCAGTGTGGAACAAGACCCACCATTTCCTTTGCTCTCTGAAACAGAGCTGGAATGTCACACAGGCAGTGATCAGAGAGGTTCCCAGGCCAGGCTGCTCACGACAAGGTGCTGGGCTCTGCTTCCTTGTGACCCATCATAAGAAAGAACCTTTTCCTCTGGGATGTCTTGCTTTCAACAAGCTGGAAAATTTCAATAAAAAATTGTTTTGCTGGAATTTGCTTTGACAGCTCTAGCGAACATGTTTATAACAATTACAAACTAGTGAAGACTGTTGACTGAGCAGAATGAGGAAAATCAATACTTGATTTTTAAGAGGGAAAGAATAAAGTGGCAAATGGGAAAGGCTGAATTTAATTTCAATTCCCAATTTCTTTTCACAGTACTGTAGAACAACCCAACAACCCAATAACAACAGCCTCAGGTTTATGCTGCAAGTACTGGTTCATAACGACATGCCTGGCAGGAAATGGTTTTCTCTAAATAATCATGCATTCGGGCCATTTGCTCTCTCTTTGCTCTACTTGGCACTGGGGGTGATTTTCATCTCTTCTGATCTACAAAAGTAATCTCTGGAGGGGAAAGGACAAAGCAGAAGGCTGGGGAAAAGGGCCCAGGAATGAGCCCTCGAAGCTGTTTCGGCTGGAGGCAGCGGTCCTACTGTTTAATATCTTGGCGTTTGATTCACTCGTGGTGCCCCCCAGCATTTCACTTGTCAGGTAGATCCAGGCACCCTCAGAGGCTTCTTCCACACCTCAACCCTCCCTGCCCTAATTTAGGTGGCCGGACAAATCACCTGAGCACGCCCAAGAGCAAGGGAAGCCTACCTCCCAGTCCTCCGGGAAGTGGCAGGAACATGTGAAAAACACTCTGGATGGGAAGCAGAGATCACCTTTTGGGTCCAACTCAGATGGTGTAGTTGGGACAAGCGGCCACGTCCTCCCTGCATTCCAGGTTCTCCTGCAAGAGCCCCAGGAAAGCGGCCACAGAACAGACCATGGGCACACCTGCAGCCTGAGGCCGCTCCCACCCCGCCTTCCGGCCACAGCCGGCCGCCCCATCGTGTGATGAGGATTCGGACCCCGCAGGGGCAGGGACAGCTGTAGGTCTCGGTCTCTTCCTCATACGCAAAGTCCTCGATCTCCACCTTGTCGTGGAACACCAACATAGCGGGTGGGGAGGACGGAGCTCTCCTCCTGGGACGCGGCGGGGCCAGTGGGGACTCGCGGGATGTGAGAGAGGGATCGAGGGGATTCAGATTGGGATCAGGGCGAGGAAGGTCAGAGTAGGCCGTCAGAACGATGCATTGATTCCGAGTGAGGAGAGGAAGGAGCCACGGAAAAGTCAAAAAAGTAGCACTCGGTTCTCTGTGTGGAGCAAAGGAAGTAAGGGGGCATTTGGAGTGGCTATTCCTGTACCAGCTAGGGTAAGAAGGGAATAAAGGGAGAACATCCCACCTGACAGGAGCTTGGGAGACTGAAGCAGTGCACTCCATGGAGGGCAGGGAATTGCCAAAGAGCTGGTAGGGTCAGGAAAGCCACAGGGGTGACAGATGGGGCAGAAGCTGTTCTCGTTGGGTAAAGGTGTGATTCACACTTGTCCATGATAGAGGAGAACCAGGGCTCATTAAAAGACATGTTGGAATTTATTAGTTACAGAGTAAAAATGACAACTGATTTTATTCTCATCTTCATGATTGGAGAGTGATTGATGACAATGTAAATGGAACAAGGATCTTGA